>NC_056732.1:844068728-844213728 GCF_019279795.1 Protopterus annectens
TTAAGGGAAGTAGCATAAATGTACTTTCCTGTTTCTTGGATGTAAACTGGATCCAAAATGTCATTTGATTCCTTTTATTTTTACAAACAACATTAAATTAAAGACACTTCATAGAAGCTTTAAATACTATGGTCATTGTTGTGTCTTTCGGCTTATCCCGTTTAGGGCTTGCCACAGCGGAACTCCGGTCCGCTAATGTTTGGTAGTGGATTTTTACGTGCCGAGTTACCAGCCCTGACACACAACCTTCAACGAAGGCACGCCCATTCATGCATGCCTCCACACAGAAGACGCTCTAGCCGAGAATCGAAAGGGACAACGTCTTGCTGTGAGGCGACAACGCTACCACAGCACCACTACCGTGGTTCTTTTAAATACTACGGCCATTGCTGTTCAAAATTACTACATTATAAATGCTGCAGCTATGTGTTTGACAAATATGTCAGAACTTTACATGTACTCTATAAAGCAAGTATACTTGTGACAGTTAACAGATATCCCACAAACAGGCTTCTTAACGATAAGACATTAATTATTGTGAGGTTAATATTGCAAAGAAGGCTGAAACTGTACTGCTCTTCTGTCCATAGGTACTTGACAGGTGATCCCATGTGAGATTCACATCACCATTTACAGAAGTAGGGAAAATCTTAGACAAATTAAGAATCCTGTTACAGAGGCTGAAAGGGTGCCTTTTATGACATCAGCGTTGTTGTTGTGTGGGATAACAAACTGAAATTATTTGGTACAACTATATATCTTTCAAATTATAGCTTGACCTTTCTTAAGTCAAAAAGAACAGGGTACATAATAAGGACTCTCTGGTCTTCAGAAGACAGCAAACAGAGAAATCAGTAGGTGAGTGATCTAGGAGAACAGGGTGGTGATGTAATACTTAAGAGGATTGTTTGAAGCCAGGTGTGCTTATGTTCCACAAAGTCAAGTTAAAACTGAAAGATGACAAAGAATGAGTAATATTTTATGTTGGTGGTCTTTCTGTTAATGGAAGTGAATAAATAAAGCCTAGTGTACTGGTTAGGTTTCTGATGAGAAAAAGGATGGCATAGCTGACAATGTTAAGGGTATGATATATTGATAATATAAAATGGTGGAATTTTCTAAGAATGAAGACACCAGTCTGTGTGTGAAATGTGTACAGTCAGTAAGGTTTGTTTGTTTTTTCCTGCTTATTAAAAGTAAATGGAAAATGGCCATAAAGTAGATTATGTATACACTGAAATGAAAATGTTTTAAAATTACTTGTGAAGTAGCACATCTAGAAGTTTGGAGCAACAACAAAGATGCCAAAAAGTTTGCAGCATCATATTTTCTGTGGGCAATAAATAGGGGAAGTACACCTGGATGTCAGTAATGGTGCAGTGACACACTTGTTAAAAGTGAGCAGCACAATAAATGGAGTATGGAAGAAGGAGATGAAGATTATAGCACACTTTAGGAGTATGTAAAGACCTTTAACAGGCTTATTTATCAGAAAATAAATGGATGAGATGGCATTGAGGGTAATATTAAAAATTACTGACTTTAATAAGATGAATCCATTTACTCAGACAGCTATGAACGTAGGAAATAATGGTCAAAAATGTGCCTGTGTCAGTTGTAAATATATATAACAGTGGAATAACTCAGAATAAAAATGTTGCATGATATAAAAGCTCCAATTAAAGAAAAATAGGATAACAAAATGATATTTGGTGATTTTTTGGGGGGGAATAAGAGATCTATAATCTCCGATGTAAATTAAGATCATGGTTTCAAATGCTGAAGTTTGTGCTGAAGATTTTTGTATGCTTTCAATGTTAACATGATGTATCATGGTAAGTAAAGGGGATTTTCAGAAAAAAATAAATTACTCTGTTAATTAGCCAGGTTAATAAATGTTTAAGCAAAGATATGTAGCTTTATTAATTTCCTACAACATTCATAGTAATTATAACTGTGATCAGGCCTCAAGAAAATAAACATTTTTAAATAAGTCCTTCAAGGCAACTTGTCTATCACAAGCACACTTATTATTACCATTTAGCCAAAGAAAACACTAAAGTCCCATTGAAAATTCATTGATCTGTTTTCACAGATTAACCATAAGATAACTAATGATCGTTAAAGAAAGCTAGGAGAGGCTTAAATTATGACAAGCTTGTAGAATTACAGAAAAAATAGACAAGCAAATTAACATTTCAAAGCTGCAGACATTAGTAATGATGATGGTTCGAGTCTTGCTTTGACCTGCAGAGGGGGCTTGAGGCTATGAAAAAAAATTGCATAAACAAAAGCAGCTTGGCTGGTGAGTAAGCAAAATATCTGGATAAATGGATGTATCTTTATCAACAGGATGACTAATATAATTAGATATTAGGTAGCTCATAATCTGAAACTTTTCCAGGCTTGTTTTACCTAAATCTCTGTCGTGCCAACCTGAGATGGAGCAAAAGTAATCAAAACAGTAACTACAAAGACCTCTAGACTATGTCAGCAAAAAGGTAGGGGTAAGGAATGAGGGTATATTGAAAGGGCTATCTAGATCTAATGTTATGTTAAATACATATCTTTTATATCCATTTTGTCAACAGTAGGACAGCTCTCCAAGTTGGTGGTGCAGTGGTTAGTGTTGCTGCCTCACAGATATGCTGTAGGTGGTTTGGACACTCTAAATTGGCTCTAGGTGTGAGTGCGTGCATGTGTGTGTGCCTTCTGTGGAAGGTTGGGCGCCGGGCTGGCAACTCGACACCGTACAACTCCACTGCCAATTATGAGCGAACTGGTGATCCGCTGTGGCAACCCCTAACCGGGAAAAGCCGAAAGAAGAAGGAGGAGGAGGAGGACAGCTCTCCAAGTTTACCCTCTCAGAGGGTCATCTTCATGGAAAGATGCATACCTCTGATAAGCATGAACCTGAAGGAAAACCCAGACCTAGCGATTGTATCCAGCTTGTAGTATCCTGTGAAAATATTCAGAGAAGCTGTAGCAGCTACTACTCAAAAATCATCTACGGATGCATTTTTTGAAAAACGCCTGGAATGTAGCCACTAAGGTGACTGAATAAGCTACAGGTAATGAAGGAAAAAGTGCATTTAATTATTTATTTACTGACATTTGTTTACTGGGAAAAGTCTGAATGAGCAGTGTCTTTTTTCAGTGGAGGCCTGGGGAAAAAAGCTGCATGAATGAATGATGCCCATGATGTCTGCATAATGAACAACAGCTCCATTATTTAGGCAACTTTGATATCAGTTACATCCCTTATACACAGTTTTGATTAAAAATAATGGGTTATATGGGTTGTACATGAATAAATAAAAAATACTATTGCATTTTTCATGACAGAATTTAATAAAATCAAGCCATCTACATAAATAACTTTTGAAAGTTTAAAATTCATTTTTTCTTAGAAAAGGATAATACACAATTGTGAGGCTTTTTTTCATTCCTCCAAATGTTTTGGATTTCTGATACCATGACAGGAAAAGACCCATTCCTAAGTCAGGGTATGGTTAGTTAAGAGTTCAAGAACTTAATACTGCTTCAGTCTCTAATGTTTACCAAGACTGCTCTTCTCAGCACCTGCAATATACCCAGAGTTGCTTTCTTCTGTATATCATATTGAGTTACAAGTACTGGCAGTGTATTTTAAGTAAACTTATTTTTTTCTGTAAAGTCTTATTCCTACTACTGTCGGAACTAGAGAAATGTAGGATTAAGACATCATATAATTTCTGCTTGCTCTTCCTGCCATTTTCTGACCTTGTGTCTCTCAGCATATAAGATATTTACCTATCTATCCTTTGTTAACCAGGTTAGTCCCACTAGGCTAACAGCCTCTTTCAGGAGAGGCCTAATGTGGCATTTATACTAATAAGGGAAATCTGGCCAGGGCATCAGGGAACATACCCTACTCTTTTTAATAGGTACAGTGGAATCTTTTACATCCGCCTGAGCTACCGCAAACTCAAGCAGATGGGGCCTTGGTTTAATGCCTCATCCAAAAGATGGTATACCCTTATCTTGTACTACAGTGCCAGTAATCAATCTACCTGGTGTGGGACTAGAACCCACAGCCTTTTGCACCAAAGGCAAGTGTGCTACCTGTTGCACTACTGACACGGAGTTTGTAATTACAATTATAACTGGTAGGTTTAGCCATTTTGTGATACTTTTGTCTTTTTTATTACTATATCTGTTTTTCTTGCTTTTACTTTCTTAACTGTTGGTACAGGATGACCCCATGTGATCAGACGTTCTTTATTTTCAGTAATGCTTTTTGGTTCATGCTTACAATGCTTCTCAGCTAATAGTATGTCATAGTGCTTGCACAATCCCCAATGCAACAGTCTTGACACCTTTCAGTATACAGACCGTCAGCCATGAGTACATCGTAAACAGTACTGAGATGTGCAACTGCTTCCAGGTCTGTATTACAGGACCTGCATTTGTCTGTATCTCCTACTTTTTCTATAGATGTTGTAAATCGACCCGTGCATAGCCTGCTATCTTGAACTACCATTATTAGCCTTTCATTTTACTTAAATTCACCTTTCTTTAACCATTCATGTGACAAGCCACGATCAACCTGATCCTGTTCTTTATATTCTTTTGTTTTTTTTTCCTTTTTATTAGTACTTCATGCTAGACTTGTTCTTTTCATGGTTTCAAACTTACATAATGTTTGGATCGGATTATGTCGAAAAAACGTATGCCGTTCCACAAATCCATACCTATACATACAGTCAATTTAAAGGAGGCCCCTTCTACCTTCAAACTGAGAGATATCTTGCTCTGTTTTTTTATATAACATTTTATAAGCTTGACATATTTTTTTAGTTTTTGTTGTCTAGCTGACCCAGTGCTTTCTGAGGTCAGTCAATCACACCAAAACTGTAAGTCAGAATAGGAACAGCAAGCTGTTGTAAGTTAAAAGGGAAGGAGGGTGTCTGAAAATCTATTTATATTTTTCTGGAGTGCTTTCACTGAAGCAAAGAGTCTTGAAAATGTGATATAAGTACAAAAGGAGATGAGAAAAAGCAAATACATAAGAGATGTGCCTGCCAAATATTACTATGTGCATGTAAGCAAAAAGATGAAAATATATATTTAGAAGAGGCATTATGTATAACAGGTGAGGGTAATAGCTTTTTATCATAATGTCTATTCTGTCCATATCATTATGGAATGTAAATGCCTTACAGGTATAGACAAAAAATCAAAGTGCACTGAATTATATTAAGAGGTGCAGGGTGCAAATAGCAAGGTCACACAAAGCACATATGGATAGAAATGAACATGTGAATTTCACAAAGAAAGGATTACAGTGTGGACATTCAGCTGAATATCAGTGACAAAGGAATATGGGACTAATAATACTGATTGTTAGAAGGCTCCAACAGTAACACAAAGGTAAAACAAAAGATAACAATGATGAATTTGTGGTAGTAAAGGTTTACTGGCAGGGTAAAAGGATTATGCCAGCATGTATTTATATTCTACCTAAAATTGCTATTATACTGCTTAAAAGAATTTAGGATGAAATAAACTTTCAAGCAGGGAGCATTATTTATAGGTGGGGACAGGAGCCTAACTTGCAACAGTAAAAATGTGTCGGGGACCTAGAAGGAAAAATATTACAAGAGAGGGTAAGTTCCTGATGAAATATATGAGAATATTTTGCAAGGAACATGTGAATTCAGTAGAAGGAACACCGACCGAATTTACATATTAATCCTCAATGGTACAATAACTGGACAAGACTGGCTAGAAATTATACTTCACAAGAGTATGTGTGTGCTTAACTGAAAGCTTTGACACACATCCATTGCCTATTTCAGATTATGCATCAATACAATTAAGACATGGATGCAGGGCAATAAAGTAATAAAAATGAGACACTGGCATTTGCCAACTTTTGTGTTAAAAATAGTGGCATTTAAACAATGGGTAATAAAAATGATTTGATGGTTATTAGGAAATACAGAAATATCTTCAGAAAGGATAGCTAGCGAGTGGGACAAAATAAAAATGGAGTTTAAAAACAGGACAAAATAAAAATGTAGTTTAAAAACACAACAAAAGAAAGAAATATGGGGAAAAATACAAGAGCATATTGACAGAGTCTGACAAATGTTGAAGTACTGCAGGATAACAGGAATCTAACAGAACAAGAAAATAAGCAACTGCAGAATCCTAAAGAAATAATAACAGTGTTTGGATAATATGAATGCATTTAGAAAGGTTGCTGATAAAACAACTATTTTTTGATAACTCCTAAGCACAAAAACTTTTAACACAATGAGCTAAGCAACAGACAGCAAAAATGGTAATCACTAAACATATGGAGCTGACAACAAGAAATATAACTAATCCAACAAAGGTATTAGACATATTTGGACATTTTACGCAAATGTGTATAAAGCAAAGGAATGTGGAAACCAAGAAAATACGCAATGGAAATATTTACAGAAAACTTAAGTATGCTAAGATTAGAGGAAGATGAGGCTCAACACTTAACAGTTATACTAGAAAGAGATCTGGAGGAAGGCAAACATTTGACAACATTAACACAGAAATGATGATCCAGAGGAACAGAGAATGTAAGTACCACTATTGTTGGTGGTCTTCAGGCACAGAAAGCATTTGATAGAGTCAGCTGGGATGCCTACTTCAACAGCTCTTTTTCCCCTTCTTTGTTCATTATTTATCTATATTCTTTTATTATACTCTGTGGCTTTCTTCAGCAATGTTTTTTTTAAGACAAGAAAGTAACCCTCTAAGTTGACTTATATTTGTCCTTTCTTCCTGCAACTGTTCTTCAAATGTTGTCTGCATTGCTATCATTGACATGCATATAAACTGCACTCCACTAGCTCTGTCTTCTTCCCCCTTCTCTCACAAATGTCGTTGGCAGTTTCCACCTTGTCTTGTTTTTGCTACACATGGTTCCTGCTTCTAACTTTCTTTTTTCATGCTTACCAGTTGCTTCACCCTTCAAATTACTCAAAATGTATTTCTATGTATTGTACTGTTTTTCTGGAGTCATCACATATTAATCTTGCTAATTTAATAATTTATGCTTTATGTTGCATTGCTTATTATCTTTTTTCTACATTTACTTATTTTTTATCAGCTCAGAATGTTATTTTACTATATGTACTAATGGAAGTTTCTCTCCAGGTCTCCACTAAAATAGGATAAAATAAGGTAAAGTTAATAAATAAACAAAATAAAGATGTGCACTACAACAAAGTCAGGGATGTTACTTGGGAAGTCAGGTCTAACAGCACTTATTCTATTACTTCCACTTGTTATGCTGATGCTATCATCTTACAGTAGGGTTGTACAAAAAACTGAGGAACTAGTTTCAGATCATCTCAATGTTTTAAATGATAAGACTTACTAAAAGGACAGAAATAAAGAGAAAAATGCAGAACACACTGAAGAATTCATTAATGCTTTACAAACATTATACAGGGCAATGGAAAGAAAAATATGTCCAGGTGAAGTAACAGCATATTACACAGTTAAACCACAGAATGCCAGGATGGGAATGGAATGCTCTGCAAATGGAGACGGTAGTACTATCATCAAATTAGAAACAGGAGAAGTTAAGAAGAATTCAGAATACCTGAAAGAAGACCATGTGACAAGGCACTATATAGCTTTAAGGAGGTAATGAGCCTTTCACTGAAGTGCTACCAGTAGGGATAAATATCTGTTACACCACTGGGCATTAAAGGCCATCTAAAATAATATTTACATGGACTTTATAAGATCCTATTTCCACTAGTACACAGAAAGGATGAAAACAGTTCAAAGTAGGGAAAGTGCTACCACACAAAACATAAAGTCTAATAAATGAAGTAAATATGTACATGTGAGACAAAATGAGTAGGGCATGACACATTTTCAAGTCTCCCAAGAGAATGAACTCCAACAAGGCTGTATTTTTTATTAAAAAAAAAAAAAAAATGCATAAGAACAAGGGTAACAATCAACTCCCATTTAATGTTAAGGATTTTTTTTTCAGAGGAAACAGTTGATGATCAAAAAACCTTCTTGATAACACACCGAGTTAAAAACTGTTGGGATCATTTGAGAAAGCATTGGAAAGATATAAGGCAGTTGATGTGACAGAACAGAGGGTGATAAGCTGCAATCTATGATCGAAAGCATATTCATAACAGAGGGGGAAGGTGAAAGACATTAAGTACAAGTGAACAGCCCATGAAGTCCATGTAACGAATACGGCTGTAAGAAAATATACAACAAACAAAGTCAAAAGTGAAGTGAATGATATAAATTAATTTTTTTCGACTTTAAGCAGCATGCATTACAGCCTTTTTTGGCAATAAAAAAAAATCATATACTTGTTTCATAAACAGATATTTCATTAACATTTGTAAACAAAACTAATAAAACAGGTATGTGATGCATTAAATGGCTACAGAACAGAAGGAACAGTTTCACAATCCTTCTGAAAATATAAAAGAAGGTTAATTTCCTCAAGTGCTTGATTTGCAGAGAAAATGACACAATATAGAGTTTATGTTGTATTTAAAGATGTCACAACACACATCAAGTTACCTACTTGCTTTATATTGGTAGATACTAAGACCCTTAAATAGAAACTAGTTATAACTACAGTAAAACTGTTTTTATGTTGCATTACCTAGTTTTAGCACTTGTGAAGGGATCTCTGTGTAGATGATTATAATGTCACTTTCTGACCTTTGCAGCTTGAATAATTGTAAATCATTGCTTCATAACGTGTCAGATAATGTCTGTACTAGGCAATTAAATGGCAGAATATAATAGACCAAATTATTGCCTGTCATGTTTTCAACAACACAGTTAGTATTTGAGTTACACTTAATCATTACGTGCATTAGCAACTTCATTGGAATCAAGCTTCAGGCTGAGCATGAAATACATTGCATTATTTAAACCTCTAATGGTACAAGTCATTTATTTGTGTTGAAATGTGCAACATGCAGAGTTTCATAAAGCAAGGAACACTTGAGATCTTAATTTATCCAAATCAAAGTCTAAAGGCAGATAAACACAAGTGGCAAAAATTAGTAATTTTTATAAGCTGGAAATATTTAGAAATGCATGGTTGTGGATAATTGTAGGCAGCAGGGATGAATTAAAATATCTATTTTTAACCAGCACAAAAGAACTCCGCTTTTGTTCAGATATCACTTGGAAAGCAAGCATGTTGCTGTTTTCAAATAAGAGTAGCCTTGATAAATAACATGCTCTCCTGGTCACCAATTATTTGCTAAATGACATGCATTTAGTTCTTTTTACTTATTCTGAACACCCTGTCCTGTCTCAGTCAAAAGTATAGTATAAACATAATTTATAATTTAAACCACATAATCAGAACAATAACAAGTTAAGTCATCAGGTTAGTTGCAGGATGTACTCTGGTTTGTATTTAAAGATTTACTTGTTTATTTTTTAGTTATGTTGGCAGACTGATCCAGTGACACATAAGTCTCTACAATACAGTACAGTGCAGAAGTTAAAAATTTTTAAGTTCCCTAGAGAGCCACAATAAAAAAGCAAGCTGATGTTGACGTGTAAAATGATATGTCAGAATGAATTCCCATTTTTATTGTAATTTCTGAGAATCTTATTCACTCCATTTACATAACTCAGAAAATAACATGATGCTCAACACATTAAAAATGGTTTGTTCTTTAAGACGGCTCCATGAACACATGGAAGAAGACTAGACTGGATGTGACAAAGATGACTTGGGCTTCATTAACAAGAAGTGAGAGGAGTCAACCTTTGCAGATGTGAAAGAGGGGTCACCCACTCACCCACTGGGAGCTGGGAACTACCAGACCTGCAGTTTGCTGACACCTAGCAGAGGCTGGTGTCAGAACAACTTTTGCAAACAATATCAGGGCAATGACATGTGCATGCTTGCCAGGCAGTATGCACTGTAACCAGGGCCAGACATGTATGCAGCTGAGTGTGAGTGCCAAAGAGGACATGACGCAAGACATGTACATCACAGCTATATATATATATATATATATATATATATATATATATATATATATATATATACATACATACATACACACACACATAACAAGTTAACATGTTTTAAAATGATATACATGAGCTACAACAATTTTACTGGCTGTGAAATGCTTACCAAAATTCCACATTATTTTTAGTACTGCTAACTGGCGTTTTAAAATTATTCGTATTTATATAGTACCCACTTGCTAGATTTTTAAAAGAATTAAAGTTCCACACCAGAGGTCAACTCCTCGTTGGTCAGATCCGACCACAAGCTAATCACCCTAGACATCCACATCCCACCCCCACCCCCCCATTAGGGAAACCACCATAAAAAAATTCTCCAAAGCCAACTTCACGCTTCTTAAGACAGAAGTGGCAAACGTCACGACACCCATGCTGACGGACAATAGAGGTACGACTGGTGAATTCTATACAAATGCACTGTATAAGCACTTACATGAGTGCATGGGTCGTGCAATCCCTAACAGAACCAAGATGCTATCTTCCAAAAAAAGGAAGCCAATCTGGTGGTTCCCTGCCATAAAAAACTCTACAACAGAAGAAAAAAACTGTTGCAAAATAGAGTAAAATCCCATGATTGGAGGAACTCCCTTGTCAGTCTCAGTAAGAAGCTGAGAGCCCTCATAAAATCCTCCATAGCTAGTTACGAAAACAAAATCGCCACTGATTCTAAGGACAGCCACAAAGCATTCTATAGCTATGTCAAGAATCTCAATGGCAACACTCAGATCTGCTCTGAGTTACAGCACAATGGCACTAAATATACAGAACCAACTGATATTGCCAACATCCTGGCATATAGGTTCAGTGCTAACTTTACCCCTCTCTCACCCCCTAAAGGGCCCATCTCTATAAAGGAAGAATGCAAAGTTCCTGTAATCATGACTGCACAGGGAAAAAACACACTCTCCAAAGCCAAGAACACAGCATCCATGGGACCTGACAACATCCCAGGCTGCGTTCTACATGAACTACAGAATGAACTGGCACCCCAACTAAGTACCATGTTCAATGATGGCCTCACCTCAGGCTTTGTGCCCAATGAATGGCGCACAGCAACGGTTATCCCACTCCACAAAGGGGGAGCCACCACGGACCCCAGGAACTACCGCCCCATTAGCCTGACGAGCCTGGTCTGCAAGGCTATGGAGCGTATCATCATGGAACTTATAAACAATGACATTGGTAATCTCCAAACTCTGGACCTTACCCAGTTCGGGTTTGTAAAAGGCAGATCATGTCTCCTAAACCTGACAGACTTCTTTGAAGTGGTCACCAAAGCCGTTGATGAGGGTAAGGTGGTTCACAGAGCCTATCTAGATCTCGCCAAAGCTTTCAACACCATCCCCCACTCTGGAATTATGGATAAACTCACTAAACTAAGTATAAATCCCTATGTCACAAGATGGGTTTCCAACTGGTTCACTGACAGAACCCACACTGTGAAAGTAGCAGACTCTAAATCCAACTTCAGACCAGTGACAAGTGGAGTACCACAGAGTTCAGTCCTGGGTCCTCTCTTGTTTGGTATCTACTTCTCTGAAGTACAGGCTAACACAGAAGGTCTTTGGCTAACAATGTTTGCAGATGACTACAAACTAGGAGCCACAATCAAAACTCCTAACGATGTAGAAATCCTACAAAAGGGCCTCACTGAGACAGATGCCTGTTGTCAAAGCCATGGCCTCAAGCTCAATGCGAAAAAGTGCATTGTCATCCCTTTTGATAAAAACTCTGTACCCATGAACTACCACATAGGCGGTAGTCTACTTAACACAGAAAGTGTGATGACCTTGGGACACAGGTGGACAGTAGTCTCTTCTTTGATAATCACATCGCCACAGTAATCAGGAAATCCTTCTACGTGGCACACCTCATCACAAAAGGTTTCTCATCCAGGAAAAAAGAGGTCATTGTTTCCCTCTAGTCGTCACTCATTAGACCCACTATAGAGTACAACGCCCCTTTTGGTATGAACCTCACAAGACATCTACAGCAACTGGAAAGGCCACAGAAATACCACACAAAGAGGATTACCGGCCTCAAACAGATGCCCTACGCAGACCGTCTCAAACATCTCAGCTTTACTCCATCGCATATCTCCTACTCAGAGGCGATCTGTGCCTAACATACAAAGCTATGTCAAACCCAGAGCTGTTGGACATGCTCCACTTAAAGAAATCCCAATCCCTCCAAGCTACATGCTCTAGGGACCTAAACCTTGTCACCACAATAAACAGAACATGCTGGAGGGATAGATTCCTGTCCCAGAGACTTCCCATACTCTGGAACAAACTACCTATCTATATCAAACAAAACTCTTCATTAGCACTCTTCAAGAAAAATCTTGATGACTGGATGGGAGATAGGAAATTCACCCAGGGGATCACTTCTGTGGCTCTGCTCGACAGGGGCACAGGAAAATAATTTTCTTGGGTGGCGAAAGCCAGGGTACCGTTTGGCTAGGCTTATATAGGCCCTAGGGCCAATAGTCTAGTACCTACCTATGATGAGCTGGTAGTGCTGTGGTTTAAAACTCTGATCTGCAGCTACATGACCACGATATCAGTCTTTGTACAATTATTTATCTCCTTACGTGTATATTAAGAGGTTCAAGATGACAACAGCAACACAGCTGCCCAAAGAGAGTTGCCAACATGGTGCTCAGTACTGCCTCTTTTGCTAGAATAGGTTGACTTTAATTTCAAAATTATGGCGGTATTAATAAGCGCCCTCTTGCTGAGCCATTTACTACTGATGACTAGAGAAGATCCTCTCATTATTTACTTGTGTCACTGGGGAGTCCAGGCGCAAGAAGGCATAACCAACTACATTCATGGGTTCATTAATAAAGCAGGTAGCCCTTAAGGCTATTCAGATCCCCAAAAGACATGATCCTGTATGGGGAACTTGTTGAAGACAATCACAGTGCAACTGATTTTGGCTTGTCTGTGTTTTACATGCATAAGGCAAAGCAAGATGTCGCAACATCCATGAAATTGCATTGCCCTGATAAAAAGAATTATTACCTTCAATATCAAGAAAATCAAAATCATAACCCCAAAAAATTCTGGTCAGGAATCAATAAACTGCTCCATCCAGGAAATACCAAAACACCTACTCCAGCTAACTTAGCACAGACCCCACTCAACTTAATAGCCAATACATTCAACAACTTCTTCACTGAAACAGTCACCTGTCTTGCAAAGAACATGACTCCCCACACTTCCCTTAAAAACACCTCCCCACAAAATAACACCCCCACTCTAACATTCAGTACAGTCTCCACAACCTATATACAAAAGTTACTCTCAAAACTAAAACCATGCACTCCTTCAGCTGACCAACTACCAGCTGAATATCTGCAGCTAGCATCAGCAGAACTAGCATACCCAGTCTCCATTTTAATTAACAGAACAATAACCGAATCTACTATCCCTTCCCTCTGAAAAGTCCCATATATCTTTCCTCTGCATAAAGGAGGAAACTCTAATGAACTTTCTAATTTCCGTCCTATAGCCTTATTATCACCACTATCTAAAATCATGGAGCGTTGTATACACCAACAACTTTTACATCATCTTTTACATAATAGCCTACTTTCAGACTCTCAACATGGATTTAGACCTTTCCATAGCACTTCCATTGCTCTTCTCTCCTTCACAGATACTATCAACAAAAATCGCAATAACAACATATACTCTTTCTGCTTTGTTTCTTGACCTCTCTAAAGCCTTTGATATGGTCAACCATCAACTTTTACTAGACACTTTGAAATCTCTCTCACTTGAACCTTCGGCATTGCACTGGTTTGACTCTTATCTGAAAGATAGACAACAAGCAGTCCTTTGGGACAGCCATCTCTCCTCTCAGCTCCCAATCACTATTGGTGTCCCACAAGGATCCATCTTAGGACCCCTTCTCTTCTCCATATTTATAAACAACCTGTCTATCTCACTCCCAGCACCCTCATGTATTCAATATGCAGACGATTCAACTCTCATCTGTTCTGCTGTATCTCCAGCTGAACTTCATTCTTCCACCCAAGAAGTCTTTACAGCAGCAGAAAAATGGTTCCAAGATATCTGTCTCCTCCTTAATCCCAAAAAAACTAAATTATTACTTTTCTCTTCAACCCTTAAATCTGCCCCTCTTTCCTTTTCTATTGTGTCTGACAATGGCACTATCATTACACCTGATAGTTCCGCTAAACTACTAGGTGTTACAATAGATAATCAACTAAACTTTGATTATCACATTGACCTAACTATCAAAACTGTTAATAAAAAGATAGGTGCCCTCTATAGACTTAAGCCCTTTCTAACAGCAACCACCAGCGTGTCTTTAGCCCAAACTCATCTTATCTCTACATTATTATATGCCTCCCCATCTTTTATAAACCTTTCAAAATCTAACCTTCAGAAACTTGCCACAGCCTACCACAGCATTGCCAGGTTTGCCACATGTTCCCCATTTCTCACACATCATTGTGTTAATCTCAAAAAGCTTGACTGGCTTGAACTTCAAAATCTCATTCTCCTACATCAATTAGTTATTACCTGTAAAATTCTCCATTACCCTTCTAATACACCCATACTAAATAACCTTGTTGTCCCTTACAGGAATCTTACTTCCCTTCGCTCAGCTAACAAATTACTAGTGGCCACCCTTCAAAACACACAATAAAGCTGGGGTCTCCTTGTTTACAAATACCATTGGCTCACACTGGAATAAACTTCCCATAGAACTGACCACTCTAGGCTCATCACAACTTTTCAGAAAACAACTAAGAAACTATTTTAAAACTCACTGGCTATGCCCTTGCTCAAATCCTGACTGATCTCAGCTTCCATCTCTCTTTTCAGCTCTTTCCACTACTCTTCCTCATGTCCCTATCACTACCTTTACCCCTCCTCTGTACTTCACCTACCTTCCACTTGGATATTACTTTTCCCATAAATTTACTTCTCTTTATATTACTGCAACCTGTCATCTCATGATGAAATCTGCTTCTTAAAACTAGTGCCCTGACACAAAATGTTTATCAAAATTGTTAATACTGTAAATAGTTGAATAGAGTCTTATGTGAGTTACTGCTTTATTTCTTCTTTAATTACTCTTCCAAAGATTTTGTAATAGAAATCCTCACACTATGTTTAGTTTTTATATATTACTTTTGCACTGTTACTTTGCTACTTGGGAATAGTTCTTTACATGCTTATAATTTCTATCTTATTGTGCTTTTTTTTGTTTATTTTTATCATTATTATGTACTAGTATATAGTGGAGCTTTTCTCCTCGGGCCTCTGCTGAAAATGGACATGTATCCAGCCAGACTAGCCAGGTCAACAAATGTAAAATAAAATAAATAAAATAAAATAAATAGACTCCTAACAGGTAGTAACACCTGTGTAAGTAACTGTTAGCATACATCACGTCATACCTGACATACCTCACTGGACTATATGAAGAGAGACATACTGGAGTTCTCAGAATGTGCATCTCAGGCGGGTATGAACCCTCCCTGGGTAGCTTTCTACCATCACTAAGAATGACATTACAATACAAACAAAAGATTACGGACTTCATCAATTGGCTTAGCTGCTAGTGTTACTCTAAGGGGTTACAATATATATCAGCCTGGGAGGAGATGGCAGGCAGTCCTAATTGCCTTGCCAGGGATGGCCTGCACCTATCACCCCAAAAGATTTGTATTTTGGCTAAATCCTTGTCTACCGCATATTACCTTTTTTTAGGCAATAAACCACACCAGGGCAAAAACAAAACCAATAATCCAAGAAAAGCCAGGTAGAAGGCAGGCAGGCAAAACACAACCACGAACACTTCTCCTTAGGGCAGCCAAATCCTTTGTTGTTAAAACAACAAGATAAGAGCTATAGTCTCAATTTTAGAAAATCAAACAGACTTGATCAGATAAAGTGCCGTACAATGAAGCCCGAGGACTACCAAACCCACAGACGAGAAACCGTGAATCCCAGCATGCTTTGCAGAGATTCCATTACGCATACATGCTACTGCTTTCCTTAGGATAGCCTAACAATAAAGAATTTGATTGCCCTAAGGAGAAGTGGCTGTGTTTTGCCTGCCTGCCTTCTACCTGGCTTTTCTTGGATTATTTATTTTTTTAGGCAATGTCAGTCTTCTAAAGCTTCCAACATAACAAAACAGATTCTGAATAACATAAAGGTACTGCTGATCAATGCTAGGAGCCTTAACAAAAATTTCACCCCTACAAGCATCATGGAGACCTGGTTTAAGGCCAATGACAGCACTCTACCAATGCAAGGTTTTGATGCCTACAACACATACAGGCCAACCACATTAGATGAAGGCACTAAAGGTGGCACTGTCTCCATATTTAAAAAAAATCACCTCCAGACTTTTCATTCAAGATAACAACCTGGAACTCCTTCCTCTAAATGCAAACTACTATTAATGACCCCCCTCATCATATCATAGGTAACTATAGGATTCCCCTATATATCCCCTTTGGCTCATACCTCCTACCTAACAAGAATATAGAGTTTCTAAGCATTACGCTAATCACCATTCTCCTCAGAGACCTCAACTACTCCTCCATTAGCTGGGAAACTTGTACATCATCAAACATGCATGCCCAGAAATTTCTGGACTTCTTCGATACAAACTCTCTGAACCAGTTAGTCTGCTCCCCAACCTGGGGCAATAAAGTCCTGGACTTGGCCCCTTTTATCTTGATGACCCCACTGATAATGTAGAATCCTTTACTTCCAAACTCTATGCACATGTAAATAGCTGCACAGGCACATCTGTCTCCCAAAGATGTAAATACAATTCCAGATTTAAAAATAAAACCCTGTGGGGTAACCCTAATGTAAACAGGTTCTGAAATAAAAGAAAAATAATTCACTGCTTGCAAAAATAAATGTAACTTTCAAGATGCTCCAGACCTTAATCAAATCAACCAAAGCCAGACATGGGGTAAAATACCAACCCAAGTAAAGGATTACTATGAAGCCATCTTTAACTGTATTAGAAATCACAGAAACAATGGCCAGCACTGCAGAGAGCTAACAGTAAAAGATATCACATATTCAATTCCAGAGGACATAGCTAATCTACTAGCACACAAATTTAGTTCAAATTTCACGCCCCCTCCCCTTCCATATTCCCAGACCACATGCCTGCATCTATATATACTCTCACCCCAAATCTTTCAAGAACAAATTCTCAAGGCACTGCCCAAGGCTAAGAGTACTATTTCTGTGGGGACAGATAACATACCAGGCTGCCTACTACTCAGCCTGAAACATGACTTTTCAAACACCTAACAAGGTTATTCAGTAACAGCTTCCAAATATGCTGCATGCCAGAAGAATGGAAAACAGCATCCCCTTGCACAAAAGATGACATGTCAAATGACCCAGGAAATTGTGGACCCCATAAGCCTAACCAGCCTCATCTATAAGACTAAGGAAGGGATCATTATGGAAATAATAAATAAGGACATGGGTAACCTACAAAGTTTATACCCAAGCCAGGTTTGGAGTCATCAAGGGCAGAGTTTGCCTACTTAACCTGCTAACTTTCTTTGAGAAGGTTACTAAAGCAATGGATGAAGGCAAATCAGTAAACAATGCATATCTAGACTTCACCAAGGCACTCAACACCATCCCACACTCAGATACAAGATACATTCTCTCAGAGAAATGCAAATCCCTATATAACTAGTTGTACAGAAAATGGCACAGAAATAAAACCCAGGGAATTAGGGTGGGTGGCTGTACCTCCTCCAAAAGACCTGTCACTAGTGGTGTACCCTAAGGTTCAATCCTTGGGTAACCCCTCATTGGTATTCATTTCTCAGAGATCAAAGCAAATGTTAAGGGTTTACAGCTGACCAAGTCTGCAAATGACTGTAAACTTACTGCCATCATAAAAAGTTCTAAAACTAAATGCCAAGAAATGCATAGGTGCATCCTTTGGCAAGCTAGACATCTCTTGTAACTATCACATTGACAACATAGTCTTGAAAGTCGATCCTGTAGTAGGGGATCTGGGAACCTACAGTGACAAACTGTCCTTTGATCATCACATTTCCATTATTGTAAGGAAGTCCTTTTTTAATGCACAACTTATATCTAAAGGTATGGCATTCTGGTGCCAGAATGTAGTCATTTCAGTGTACTTGGCTCTCACCTGGATGATCATTAAATATAATGCCCAAATGCCCAATTCGGTGTGTACTTGTCCAAAGACTTGCAACAACTCGAGAAACCACAATGCCCCCCCCCGAAAAAAAAAATCAAAGACGTAAATCTCAAAAACTATGTAGGCCTTCTGAAAGGCTTGTCCCTCATCTCTGTATCATACAGGCTACTAAGAGGTACCCTGTGCCTTCTATACAGAGCCTCATCAGACTTTATACTGTCAAACCTATTAGATATTTGCAAGTCCAATGACAGCTCCATCTCTTTTGCAACATAAACAGAACATGTTGGAAGGATAGGTATGCACCACACAAAATATCTCTTCTACAGAAGAGTCTGCCAAACCACATAAATCAAAGTATTTCTCTTACTCCACTCAAATGTAATCTGGATGAAGGGATGGGAAACAGCAAATTCACCCCCGTTTTAGCATCCATGTTCCTCATGGATAGGAACAAGTAGTAAATATCCCAACATATCCCTGTTCTACCCACCTCTGGGTTACTCATACGCAAAATATAAGGCTAAAATCTACCATTGGAATGTAAGGCTACACTTCTTAACATGCTCAAAGATCAACAGCCTAGTAAGTACCCGTGAACTAAGATCAGTACTGAGACCCTTGGGATCAAAGGTTCAAAAGACAAGGCATCACAGCTTAATAAAGTCAACCCAACTCCCACAGTCTGATGCAACTGACATAGACAATAGCATTGACAGAGAAGGCATCAATGGAAATGACAGTCCTGAAACCAAACAGCAGCTGACATTAATGAATCCACTGGCATTAACTTCAGTGTCTGCAAGTTGCTGACAAGCCTCTTCAGGATCAGGGACACATCAGGGCCAGTGTGGAGGTAGCAGAAACAAAATGTAAGGTAAAGAGTGTCGCTCGTCCAGTCAGGATAAAATAGATGAGTCTTTGTGGGTTCTGTTCAAGCAGCTTTATTATGTACAAACACATCAGGATTAAGGCTTAATAACTTTAATTTAGATAAACTTATAAACAAACTAGCTATTGCACTCATACATGCTCACTCTGTCTGCACTCTCAAAATGGTACTGAAGCTGGCATGTGCTTGCTATTGATATGCACGCGCCGACCTTGAAATGCTTCTTAAAGGTACAACACACGCACACTATTCTACATTCTTCCTCTTTGAGAAATAAGTCATGCAATACTGACAACAGTAACTGACATGCAATCAATATAAATAATACTTTGCCATGCAATTATACAGAAAGTACAGTTTTGTACCTACCATAAATGTAGATGTTCGAGTGTTCACCCTGCTGGAGTCATCACACTTGGGTTATCCTGCCGTCAGGCGGTCCCGCAGTCGGCCAGAGTTCCAAAGTCTTGGTCCGGCATCGATTGCTGTCGCTTCAACCCTGACGTCAGTGCGCCAGGGGTATATAAGAGGCATCCGATGCCATTTTCTTCAGTTTTTCTTGCCCCAGATGTCAGGTGCCCCCAACAGGTAGGCAATACATATTGCTATATAAAAATATACATGTAAAAATAAAACAATACTTTCAGTCACAAGCAAATACACCACAGAGGTTGTATGGGATAGAAAGGTATGGATAAGTCCAGCTAGTTCAGAGGGGATGGAGGGAGGGTAACCTGGACTGCAGCAGGGTGAACACTCGAACATCTACATTTATGGTAGGTACAAAACTGTACTATGTTCATCGTGTTACCCTGCTGCAGTCATCACACTTGGGTTGAATCCCAAAGCTAAGGATGGGTGGTGGAGTTAAACAGGGTTAGAAGAAGCTAGTAGGCCGTGCAAAACTGCAGTGGCAAAGCCAGCTCTAGTCTTAGAATATAGAGGTAAGTGATAGTGTTTGGTGAAGGTGTGCACTGAACTCCAAGTTGCAGCTTCCAGAATATCCTTGGTTGGCAGCCCCCTGAGAAAGGCTGCTGATGTAGCTGTAGCCCTGGTGGAGTGGGGCCTAATGCTAGCAGGTACCGGTTTCCCATGATGCGTGTAGCAGAAACGTATGCAATGTCCTATCCATTTTGAAATGGTCTGTTTTGAGATAGCTTTTCCTTGTGATCCTGCAGCATAGGCTACAAAGAGCTGGTCAGAGTTTCTGAAAGCCTTAGTTTTATCCAAGTAGTAACGTAATTGTCTGTGAATGTCCAAAGAGTGCAGGAGTCTTTCTCCTTTGTTCTGGGGATTTAGAAAAAAGGTGGGCAGATGAATGGTTTGGTTTAGGGCCACACTGGATACCACCTTTGGCATAAAGGAAGGGTTAGTTCGTAGAGAGACTCTGTCTTGATGAAAAATGAGGAAAGGCTCCACTGCCATTAGTGCCTGTAGCTCTGAGACTCTTTTAGCTGAAGTTATTGCTAGCAGCAGGGCAGTTTTCCATGAAAGAAACTTTAAATCAGCTGAAATTGCTGAGGCGTGGATCTTAATAGATTAAAAGGAAAGTCCTTTGTGCAACATCTCAGTTAAATATTGCAGAATCTGAGGAATGTTTGGATCAAGGGGATTTTGGCCTTTAGCCTGGTTCCAGGCACAAAATCTTTTCCATTTGTCTGAATAGGTTTTCCTGGTGCTGGGCCTCCTGGCCTCCAGAATGACATCGATAACAGCTTTGGAAAGAGGTGTCGGTTGATTGTTTAGGTAATTTGCCATGCAGCCAGGTTTAAAGTCTTGAGCTGGCTGTGTAGAATTTGATTGTCTCGCTGGGTGAGCAGGTGAGGAATTTGTGGTAAAATCCATGGTGGGCCGTGGGCCATGTTCTTTAGAATTGGATACCAGTGCTGGCGTGGCCAGTCTGGTGCAATGAGTATAATTTGTGGCCTCTCTAATCTGACTTTCAGCAGCACCTTTGCTAGAAGAGGCAGTGGAGGAAAGGCATACACTGTTAATGTTTTCCAACTGAATGAGAGGGTGTCCACTTTCCAAGCTTGTGGGTGGAATGTCCTTGTACAAAATTTTTGAAGTTGGTAGTTTTGGAGGTTGGCAAACAGATCTATGTCTTGGTGTCCCCATTTTTGAGTTATCATTGCAAATACTTGTGGATCCAGTTTCCACTCATGGGGATCCATGATGTTTTTGCTTAGGTCTTCTGCCAATGTGTTTTTCTTTCCTGGCAGGAATTGTGCTTGTAGTTGAACTTGGTAAGACAGTGCTGTGTTCCACAAGGTCATTGCTTGCCTGCATAGAGTGTAGGAATGTGTGCCCCCCTTGCTTGTTGATGTACCACATTACTGTGGTATTGTCCGTCTTTATTATTAGTTGTCCTGGGTGTCAGAGGTCCTTGAAAGCTGTTAGGGCATTCTGTACTGCTAGCATTTCCTTTTGATTGATATGCAGATGCCTTTGATCTGTAGTCCATTTGACCTGAATGCTCTGTCCTGCCATGTGTGCTCCCCAGACATAGTCCGATTCATCTGTTGTCATAGTTTGCCTGGCTGTGGGTAATGTGAAAGGCTGACCCTTGTTGAGGTGACATGCCTGTGCCCACCACAGAAACTCCTGTTGAAGGCAGGGAATGAGTGGTATCATTGTTTCCAAGCTGTGGCTGTGCTGAGTCCATACGCTTTTCAGGTACCATTGTAATTTCCTCATATGCAGTTTTGCAAATGGTATTAGTAGTATGCAAGATGCCATGAATCCCAAGGCCTGCAGAATTTTTCTTGCAGGGAGTTGGGTCTTTGTTGCCATTATTTTGAAGTATTGAGTCAGCTGTTGTTGCTTGTCTGGCGTGAGGTAAGCCATCTGGGCCGTTGTATTCAAGCTGGCACCCAGGAATATTATGTTTTGTGAGGGCTCTAGTTTTGATTTCTTTTCGTTTACTGTGTACCTTAGGCAACTTAGAAGGTGTTTGACAAATGCCAGATGTTTAAAAAGAATGTCCTTGCTTTCTGCTTGAATAAGGCAGTCGTCCAGGTATGGGTATATTTGAATTCCTCTTTGTCTGCAGTATGCAATTACTGGTGTCAGGCATTTTGTGAAGACCCTGGGCGCAGTAGATAAGCCAAAGGGCTGTGCAGAGAATTGATAATGGGTTGAACCTGCAATGAAGCGGAGGTATCTTCTGCAATTTTGTCTGATAGGGACATGCAGGTATGCCTCCTTGAGATCCAACATTACTAGCCAAGCCTTCTTGCCCAGCATGGGAAGAAGCTGCTGTAGTGTTAGCATCTTGAATTTTGGTACTTGCAGATAGGTGTTCAGAACTGAAAGATCCAGAATGGGTCTCCATGCTTTGTCCTTTCTGGGGAGTAGAAAGAGTCTGGAGTAAAATTCTTGTCCTTGCTCCTGTTGAATGGCTCTCATATCCATGAGAGCTGTAATTTGTTTTTGTGCCTCTGCCCATTGATTTGGTAGCAGGTTTGGCATTCCTTTTATCCTTGGCAAGGTATGAAAGTGGAATCTGTACCCTTGTGAGACAATGTTTAGGACCCATTTGTCTTTTGTGATGATGTGCCAGTTGTCTGCAAAAAGTGCTAATTTTCCTCCCAAGCGAGCTGCCAAGAGAGATTTGCTTGGTAGTTGGAGGGTTGAGTCATTGTGTTAGTCTTCTGCTAGCTTGGGGCCTGTCTTCACCTCCCTTTCTGGGTTGCAGCACCCCATTGGCGAGGTTTGTAAGGGCTTTGTGACTGACATCTGCCCCTTGGGCATCTGTATTTGCCCCTCTATGGTCTGTCAGAAGCTGTAAAGGACCAGTTTTTTGTTGGCCAATTTCTGCTGAAACGAGGGGGTTGTACCTGTAAAAAATCCTTGACCGTCTGCATAGACTTTGCCTTATCCTCCATTTTCTTTAAAACCTCTTCTGCTTTGACACCAAATAAGACATCCTGTTGTAAAGGTGCATCCAATAATTTTGCTTTAACATGATCAGGTAGGGTTTGTTCTTTTAACCAAGCATGTCTGCGTATGACAGACCCAGTAACAGCTGCTCTACAGGAAGCTTCCAATTAATCAAATCCACATTGTAAAGTATGTTTGCCCACCTGTTCAGCTGCATGCAACAGATCCTGCATTTCCTTGAATTCAGCCTGTTCAGAATGTGTGCTCATTTTTTGTTTTAATTGAGACATTAGGAATTGCTGATATTTCAGCATGTGAAACTGACAATTTAATGCTCTCATAGCCAGAGTAGCTGAGGTGTATATCTTCTTTCCCCATATATCTAGGGCTCTGGAATCCCTTTCAGAGGGTACAGGATTTTTAGCCATAGAAGCTTTAGCCCCTTTGGGACCCTGGGAAATTGTTTCTGGGTCAGCCAGAGGGCTTTTATAAAGGAATGTGTGTGTGTGTCAGGTACTCTGTAGTATCTGTCTGGTTTGGCTGGAGCAGGAGGTAGGGAGTCTGGATTTAGACTAGACTCTAAGTAAACATCATCCACAATATCTAAAACTGGAAGGATAGCAAGTGGTCTGTGCTGGGGTAGTAAAAGAAACTCTCTGAGCCTTTTCTTAGAATCAGAGTAGTCCTGGCCTTCCCAGTGGAAATGTTCCCTCATGGTATGTAAAGTTTCCCCAAAGGAGTAGTCTTCAGGGGGAGATGCTGAGGGAATAGAGTCTTCAGCATCAGAGTCTTCATAAGGGGGAAAAGCGTAATCCTGTTCCTCAGAAGAATCTGAGGAAATAGAAACCTGGTCAGAGGAAGCATAATCCTCCTCGTCTTGGCCTTTTATCAGGTGGGGGATGGGAACCCCTGATTAGGGTAATCAAATCTTCAGCCATCTTAAGCATCTGTTTCTTAGGCATGGGGCCTTGAACAGGAGACTGATGTAGTCTTTTTTTGGTTTTAATGGAGTTTTTAGCTTAGCATAAGATTTAATGATGAGTGTAGTCGGTCTGAAGACACCTTCTGAAACCGAAGTCGTTTCTACTGCACCGGGATCACCTTCTGCTCCGGTGTCGGAAGGGCCTAATGAAGATGGTTGCAACGGCCTAGTACACTCCGCTTGAGAATCCGTAGCTGTCTGGGGTTCCATTTCTGCGGTCGTCAGGGGCTGCGTAGGCGCCTCACTGAAAACCGGCGACAGGCCCAGCAGAGGTCTCGGAGTCTGGCTTGGTTCTAGGCTGCCTGTCCTTATCCTTGCGTTTTTTATGCATGCCGGTCGTCGGATGCTCCAACGGCATGATATAATTAAATTTCCTACCAAAGTAATGTCGTGCGAAGTCAAAACGGCGTTTGATAATGCGTTTATTAAACCTAGCACAAAACCGACAACCTGTGATGTCGTAGTCTGGGCCTAGGCAAGGAATACAATAAGAATGGAAGTCCTTATGAGGTATTTGCTTCCCACAAGAAATAACTTTTTCTGACATTGGACTGAGGCAAGAAAAGGTTCCCCAACAGGGTACTTAGCTTTACTGAAGACTTCGGACTGAAATTCGATTAGAAAATCTCAGGTGTCGGCCGACCGGCACTTGCGAACTGCTTCTGCTTCGAGCACCGCGTGGCAAGAAAGACTGGGGAAAATGGTGTCGGATGCCTCTCATATACCCCTGGCGCACTGACGTCAGGGAGGAAGCGACAGCAACCGACGCCGGACCAAGACTTTGGAACTCTGGCCGACTGCAGGACCGCCTGACAGCAGGATAACCCAAGTGTGATGACTGCAGCAGGGTAACACGATGAACATCTAAATACATGTAGACAATTATGTCCAGGTTGCTGTATATATCACACCAGGTCTAGAAATACGACCAAATCATGTGACATACAAATTAGAATTAGGTCTAGCAACTGGGACGGTCTCTGCTGAATGTTCAACTTTAAGGACATCAGGAACATCATCAGGAAAGGAAGTAGAAGTCAAGACATGTTCTGCAATAAGAACATTGCCTGGATTGCTCTGAGATCTACAGTCTGTATCACAGGAACAATGCTGCGATATTGATTCTGGTACAGGAAGGTGATTGTCTGTGATTTCTCCTGTACTCCACACCCTCAGATTCTACGAAGTAGGATCTCGGCTCGTTACTTATACCTGTTACTTGACAAATCTGGTTGAAATCTTTCGCCATTTGTATCTTCACTGTCTCTCCTTCTTTCAATGGACAAAGAAATCTACTTGATTTATCACAGCTGGACTTCTAGAAAGAACGCTTTCTGAATAGTTGGGCTCTAATTGTTCTGTTGTTATTAACTTTAGGCCTCAACAAACTGGAACTAATAGGCAATGTTGCTCTGGTTTTCCTAGATAAAAGTTTCTGAGCAGGCGAGCCAAGTATATCGTCATGGAGTATGTTTCTGAGATTACGTAAATTCAAAAAGACATTGGTATTATCACGCTTTGACCTCTCAAGTAATTTTATTTTATTTTACATTTGTTAACCGGTAAAGTCCGACTGGACACAGGTCCCTTATCAGCAGAGGCCCGGGGAGAAAACCTCCACATACAGTACAGTACAAGTGAGGATTTAATTTACATCTATTACGACAATCCAACATGCAATATTGAGATATTAACATCTTGTTATCAGGACTATATACAAAGACATAACAGACTCATTTCCGCATGTAGTAGACAGAGTTAAACATTTCTGGTATGTCTACATAACAGCATGCAAGCCGCGGTGGTACAGCGGTAGCATTGTTGCCTCACAGCAAGAGGTTCTCCTGTTCGATTCTCGGCTGGAGTGCCTTCTGTGTGGAGTCTGCATGTCCTCCCCGCGGTCGAGTGGCCTCCGAAAGACATGCGTGAATGGGCATGCCTTCGATGAAGGATGGGCGTCGGGCTGGCAACTCGGCACCATAAAAATCTACTGCCAATCATTAGCGGACCTGAGTTCCGCTGTGGTAACCCCCTAACCGGGAAAAGCCGAAAAGACAAACTATATAACAGCATGCAATAATCAGATTTTAACATCTTGTTCCCAGGACAATATACAAGTACGGTTACAGACTAATTTCAGCATGTAGTAGACAGTTTAAGATTTGCACGTTCAGCTAGTCCATTTGACTGTCGATATTCTGGACTACTAGTAACAAGTACAAAGTCCCATTCTTTTGCAAATTTCTGAAACAACTGACTGGTAAATTGGGTACCAGTGTCAGAAATATCTTTGTGAGGACGATTATGGACTGAAAAGGAAACACTTTATAAGCTCGAAATCCTGAAACATCGAATTTCAGAATCTCAAGCCTATAAAGTCAAACAGACAGAAATCGCAAACCTGGAAATGTCGAATCTAAAATGTCGAAACCGCAGTATGGATAGCGCGCTAGGTAAGTGTTGGGTTTTTTAGGGTTTTGGGGAGGGTTTGTGTGTTTTTGAGTGTGTTGGGAGTTTTATGTGTGGGTTAGGGTAGGTAGGTAAGAATGTGAGTGTGTTAGTGTTAGGGGTGGTCGTGTTTGTGTGTATGTGATGTGTGTTTGTGCAGGGGGGTGTGGAATGTGTGGTGCTGGGTTGTCTGTGTTATGGAGTGTAGTGCGACCTCGGAGTTAGTATATATTAGTAGGGGGAGCGCAGGGGGGCTTGCACCCCTGCATATAGTAAGGGTAGGTGTGTGTGTTTGTTTAGTTGTGTGCATGTGTGTTGCTTTTTTTAGAGTGTCGGGAGGTATGGGTGTTTGTGTTTGTATGTGTTGTGTAGTGTGTGCTCTGTGTTTTCATGGTTTTGTGTTTCAGGGCTTTGTGTGTCGCAGTTTTGTGGTTTCAGTAATATGGATTTTCAGCTTCATGGTCTTGAGATACTGAAATTCGATATTTCACTATTTCGAGATTATGAAGTGAATCCACTGAGAAATGACTTTTCAACTTGGTGATAACAACGGTGAACATTGCATTAAGTAGTAAATCAATCTCAAACCAGTTTGAATAAGAGTCTTACCAATATTAAGTAATGCTGACTGTTCCACTTGAATATGTCAGTGGCTACTGTTGACCACGATAGTTCAGGAACTTGACTTAGCTGAAGTGGTTCTTTTTGCAAATGCAGTTTAGTACTACTGCATACTGAACAAGAAGAAGTACTTCATCAATGTTTTTACTAGAGAAGGCCAAAATACTAGTTCTCTCACCCTTCTTTTGGTAGATTCGGAACCTGGGTGACCACGATGCAAAATCTGGATATATTCATGTTGTAAGGAAGCAGGAACAACAATTCTAGGACCTTTGAAAATAACACCATCTTCCATCAATATCTCATCTCTGTAAGGAAAATAAGTTTGCACTTCAGGTGGTACACCAGATTGCTTTCACAGCCATCCAACATTAATGTAGTGGTTGATCTTTTGCAAAACAAGATCAGTTTTTGTATGATCTCTCAGCTCATCAAATCTTGTGGTAGAAAAATTACACACTTCCATGACGTCAAAGTCAAAATTCTCTCCATGAAGCTGTTCCGTTGTATTTCTGGGTGATTCTGGGTGATGTGCGTAAGGTATCAGCCAGATAAAGAAGTTTGCCTTTTGTATAGACCATTTTGAAGTTGTACTTTTGCAATTTGAGTATCATTCTTTGTAATCTCTCTGGAGATTAATGAATAGGCTTCTTAAGAATAGTAGCTAGAGGTTGGTGATCAGTTTCAATTCGAATAGCTCGACCATAGATATAATCATGAAACTTTGAACATGCAAATACTATCGCCAAAAGTTCTTTCTCAATTTGAGCATACTGAATTTCCGTCTGGGTAAGAGTAATGCATAGGCTATTGGTCTGCCTTCTTGAAGAATAACTGCACCAAGACCAAATTTTGAAGCATCACAGGAAAGAGTTACTGATTTATTGATATCATAGTATCTTAATGTAGGTGGGGTGGCAATTTTCTGCTCAAGGTCTTCAAATGCCTTCTGGTGCTGTTCCAACCAAGACCTTACAACATTTTTGCATGTCAACTCTCGCAAAGGTGCTGTCAACTCACTGAAGTCTGGTATAAACTTACCTAAATAGTTAACCATAAAAAAAAAAAGTTGTAGAACCTGAACAGTATCTGATGTTGGCATCTCAAGAATGGCTGCTTGCTTGGACAGGTCTGGTTGCAAGCCAGTGCTAGTAAATAAGTGACCTGCATATGTCACTTCTGGTAGTCTGAATTTGCACTTCAGAGGACTGAGCTTTAAGTTCACTTTACTTGCACTGTTGCACTGTCTAGAACTTTCTCAAGATTTCTGTCATGCTCTGCTTCACCATTGCCTCCAACCAAAAATTCATCTACTATTATGGCACACGGATAACCTGAAAAAATGTGGTCCATTGCATGCTGAAAGACTTCACTTGCAGAATTTATGCCAAATGGCATCCTGAGGAATCTATATCTGCCAAATGGGGAACTGAAAGTAGTCAGTAATGAGGATATGCAATCAAACATCACTTGCCAAAATGAACGTTTTGCATCCAAGACAGTAAAAACAGTGGCATTTGGTATTAGGGCTATGACTTCCTCGACTACACGCACTGGATAATGCAGTCTCTTTAATGCTTTGCTTAAATCTCTTGGGTCAATACATATTCTGATTTTGTCTGAGAATTTTTGGTGGGCTGCTACCATGGATGACACCCATTCAGTTGGCTCTATAACTGGAAAAATTACACCTTGCTGCACCATTTTATCCAACTGAGCTTTAACTTTATTCTGCATAGCTATTGGAACTTTTCTTGCTGGTCTGACCACTGGACTGACCTTTGGGTGTAACTTCATAGAATACCCAACTGGACGTTTGCCCAACTTGTCATCGAAAATATCAGTATACTCTGAGAAAACAGCTTCAGTAAAATTGGATCTAGAATATGTGCTTATATGATCAACTTCTTTGGTAAAAGAAAGCAAATTCATTCTCAGACTGTCTGAGACCCAATAATGACTGCACAGGTCTTTGGACTACATAGAATAACAAGCTGTAACAGTCCCTAGGCAAATAACATGGAAGCACTACTGAGCCTTCGGTTTGAATTTCTTCACCTCCATAAGCAACAGGTTTTGCACAACTAGCCACACTGTGTTGTTCATTAGTGCTCATATTTGGAAATGTGTCTGCTGACATAACATTACACTTCGAGACAGTGTTTACTTTAAGCTCAGTGGATTTACCATTGATCTTGACAGTACAAAACACTTCATTCTTTGCCAACAAATTTACTGCATCAACCTTTTCACCAGTTACTGATATACCATCTACGTAGAAAGTAGAATCATAGCTCTCTATATGATCAACTTGCTTTTTCAAGTGATCCTTCTTTATAAATGTGTGAGGTTTACTTGATTTGCAAAACTTTTGAAACTGGTTCCATTTTTTACACTTGTGGCATTGCTGACCAATTGCTAAGCATTTTCTTCTTTTAGACTCATGAGTGACACCACAACTGTGACAGTTAACAATAAAGCTGGATTTGGGTTTTGCTGACTCACCCTTGTACTGCACTGAGCATGTCCTTTTCTTCAAACTTGCTAGAAAACTACGGGGTCTCCCAGGAAAATCTGCAGGGGTTGCAGCTGCCATGTACTTAGGCCTGCTTCTGCTAGCCATGTGTTGCATACTGTCTACATTTGCTCTGGAGCCTGCTGAAACAATGCTTTTATCACTTGCAAGCATACTTGTGTGCCTTTCTGTAACTTCATGGATTTGACAAATCTCGATAGTTTTGCTCAGAGTTAAAACACTGCCACAAAGCAAAATCTTTCTTATCTTTTAAGTCACCAAACTAACACGTTTTCGCTTTGTTTCTGTGGTCAGTAATGTAAGCTGCAAAAGTTTCCCCTTGTTTTTGATCTTTTGTGTAAAGCAAATGCCTCTCTAATGTAATATTTGTCTGGGGGGTTACACATTTCCCTGAACCTGCACTTCAAACACTTGGGGTCTTCCTTTGATTCAGCCTGTACAATAATATAATGGTTTTCACCTTCTCCCTCATATACTGCTGATGCATACACAAATGAACGCTCCCTTTCAATGGCTTCTAACACAGCTAGATTTAGCAAAATGAATGCCCTGGTGCATGCATCTTTGTCAGAATAAGCTGCTTGTATAAAAATATTGTACTCTTGCTCAAATATTCCCCAGTTCTCTGCAATATTTTGATCAAACACAAGTGGTGCGGTTTTCGAAACCCGTCTGCCATATTAACACACACCAGTGAAGGCTTCTGCAAGTATGCATGAACACACACATATACATATGCCAGAAATTTATGCTAGCATTTCTAACTATGCCTGACAGCACAATCCTCTGAATAACTGAATTTTGCGAAATAAGTCACCTGGGCACTGTAATACTCTTGAAATCACTGTGCTGTAAGAAATCATGTCTTATCAGTGTAAGAAACATTTCAAAACAACTGCACTGTGTGAATAAACTGGGCAGAAGAAGCTCAGAGTAAGAAACATTTCAAAGTAGTTGTACTTTGCAAATAAAACAGTACACAACACACTGAAACTTTCCCAAAATGGTTGTACGTTGCTAAATAACTCTTTACAGTGCAAGAAACACTCTGTAATGGCGACAGTTTGGGAACAGACACACCCAGCACAAGAAACGTTTCGAAATGGCTGTATTTTGACTGTACTTCATGAAATAGTTGCACTTTGCACACAAATACACTCTTCAGAATAAATGCACAGTAATAAGCACACGCTGTAAGCACTTTTACACACTTTTTGAGATACTTCAAATAACTCTAGTTATGCCCTGAATACAATGCAAAAAAAGAAGGTATGTACTCACCATAATGTTCCATCTGAGTAGTTACACTTCATTTTTCTGCAACCTGTGGGTATTCGGATCCATATCGGATCCGAGACGTGAACTTTTCAAGCATCTGTTCTGAGCTCCAAGCTCCTCCCCCTTACCCATAACCCATCACCATCTCCTACCTTCCCTCAGATCAAGTTTGCCACTACACAACCAATTAGCAACTCAACTATATAATAAACCTTGAACAGGTTCGGTGGAAGGAGGGTGGGATGGTTGCAGAAAAATGAAGTGTAACTACTCAGATGTAACATTATGGTGAGTACATAACTTCTTTATGTGAAGTAGTTAACTTCATTTTATCTGCAACCTGTGGGACAGAGGCCCCAGCTACTTAAATTCCTGGGAGGCACTCATGGAAGGATATTCCTAAGTACCGCAGAGCTGAAGGATGTTCTCCCTCTGGAGATCAAATAATTTACAATGGGAAATGAAGGTATGTGACCTTGCCCAGGTTGCTGCCGCAAAAATGTCATCTAGTGGAACCCTAGACCGAAATGCAGCAGACGTCACCATAGATCTGGTAGAATGAGCTTTAACAGGACCAGGCGGGGACAGACCTTTGTCTTTATAAATTTGCAAAATACATTGTGTAATCCATCTAGCTAAGGAAACTTTGGAGATGGCTTTGCCCAGAAAGGGTTTAGAAAAGGACACAAATAACTGGTCAGACTTACGGAAGGGCTTTGTTCTGTGTAAACAAAAATAAAGCTGTCTATGAACATCTTGCAAATGCAGCTTATATTCACCCTTGTTCTGAAAATTTGGAAAGAAAACAGGCAGGTTAATTGTTTGATTAATGTTTGACTCAGAAGCTACTTTTGGTAAGAAGGAAGGGTTCATGCAGAGAGAAACCCTGTCCTTATGGAAGATCAAGTAAGGGGGCATGGCAGACAAAGCTTGAATCTCAGAAACCCTCCTAGCCGACGTAATGGCCACTAAGAAGGCCATCTTCCAGGATAAGAACTTCAAATCTACTGATGCTGCAGGTTCAAAGGGGGGAGGAACTAAAGCCTGCAGAACCAAGGTAAGGTCCCAAGGAGGAACAGAGTCCTTAACTGGAGGACGGAAAAGAAAGGTGGCTTTAAGAAAAGCCTTACGCAGTCTAGAAGAGGCCAGAGCATTCATGTTTTCGCCAAGATGGAAATTCGAGATAGCTGCCAGTTGCAATTTCACCGTGGAGGAACTAGCCCCTTGTTGAAAAATATTGGCTAAGAAATCCAACACTGCAGGAACATGGGCTGTAAAGGGATCCAGGTTCCTCTGAGAAGCCCAAATAGAGCACTGTTTCCATTTACTGCGGTAAATCTTCATAGTGGAGGCCTTATGGGATCCCACCAGAATAGTTTTTACTGAAGATGAAAGACCGGGAGTCCTGGCAATCCAGGGAACTGGAGCAACCAAGCCGTCAGCTTGAGGCTGTCCAGGTTAGGTGGACAAGTGCCCGAGGGATGGGAAATTAGATCCAGGCAGGGATCCAGAATCCAAGGAGGAGCTAGAACATGAGACCAAAGGAAGGGGAACCACACCTGACGAGGCCAGAATGGGGCAATGAGGATCACTTTGCACCCCAGTCGGCAAGCTTTCTGAAGAAACTTCGGAATGAGAGGTAACAGGGGATAAGCATACAGTAACCCGGGAGGCCAAGCATGGACTAGAGCATCTCTGGAGGGATCCCCTGGTGAGGGGATCAGAGTGAAGAACTCGCTGCACTTCGCGTTGGAAGGAGATGCAAAGAGATCGCAGCAAGGCTGACCCCATTCAAGGAAGATCTCTTCCACTATCGACTGTTTCAGAGACCACTCGTATGGCATTAGAATAGCCCAAATCAATCTGTCCGCTAAAATGCTGGAGCATCCCGGGATGTGCGTTGCAATCAGAAATCGACTAGTGGAGATTGCTCACTCCCACACTCTCATGGCCTCATGACACAGAGGGTAAGATCTGGTTCCTCCCTGTTTGTTGATGTACCAGACAACCAACATGCTGTCTGACTGAAAGGCTTGCAACGCTAAAAGCACTGCTCTCATCTCCAGAATATTGATATGCAATCTGGTCTCAATGTGGGACCACGTGCCTTGGACCATCCTCCCCAGATAATGCCCCCCACCTGAGCGGGGAGGCATCCGTGGTCATTGTGGCTTGGACTGCGAGTGAAACAAATGGGCGTCCCGCTAAGATCGTTGGTGACTGAAACCACCAGAGAAGCGACGCCCTGCAGGCTTTGCTGATTTGTATCAGATATTCCATGCGAAGATCTAGCCAAGACCACTGTACGGCCAGAGTCCACTGAAGAACACGCATGTGAAGACACGCACAAGGGAGGATCAAGATTGCTGCCACCATAGAGCCTAGGGCTCAGAGAATGATGACATTCTTTGGTAACCTGGGGCCAAGAACCACTGATATATGGGCCCATAGGCTCTGGATCCTGTCTGGAGTTAGGAAGACTTTCAATTGAAGGATGTCCAGCCGTGCCCCGATAAAGTCCAAGAAGGACTTGGAAACATTGATAGTGATCCCTAGCCGGTCTGCAAGATGAAGGAAGGAGTCTCTGGGTATGCTAGGCTACTACCAGGTTCAAGGTTGACAGGTCCAAGATAGGCCTGAGGTCCCCCGTCTTTTTTGGCACTAAAAAAAACTTGGAGTAAATGCCTGATCCTGACTGATCTGGGGGGACCGGTTCGATGGCTCGTTTGCAAAGCAGCTTGGAAATCTCTAGTGCTGCTGCCTCCCTTTGAGCAGGAGAGACATCTGGGAGGAGCTCTGGTTGGACTGGAGGGGTAACAAATGGGATGGTGTAGCCTATGGATATTATTTGAAGCACTCAACGATCTGCAGTTATGGACTCCAAAGCTGCTGGGTGCAATAATAACCTTCCCCTGACTGTCTCCAGAGAAGGACAGTCGGGCAACCCCTCAGGGCTGCTGCATGGGCCTGTCCGAGAAGGTCTCCCTAGACCCAAAGTTCCTCGATCCTCCTCTGCCTCTGGGGCAGCATCTGTCCTGTCCCCCTCTGCCTCTAGCGGACAAGTTGTCCTGAGAGTCCCGGGAAAACTGTACTTTTTTTTGGAACCACATCTTCTTTTGCCCTTTCTGATTCCAAGAAAAGGATCTTTGAGGGTTAGAGAAGTGGACTCCGACAGCAGACAAAGTCTTCCTGTCATTTTCGTTCTGGACCAGAGTGTCACATACTGTCTTCCCAAAAATGGAAGAACCATAGAATGGAGCATTTGTGAAAGATGCCTTGATGGGGTCCGCAAATTGACGCAGTCTGAGCCAAGCATATCACCTTATAGCCACGCCGGTCCCAGACACCCTAGCCGCTCCTTCTGTAGCATGGGAAAAGAGACACATAGACGTGTTCGATACTGATTTTAGAGTCAACATTTTCGCGGAGAATAAATGCTTGTCTTCTGGCGACAAAGACTCTGGGGGCGACTCAGCGAACTCCATGACTAGGTCTTGCTGAAGTAGAATAATGTGTGCAAAATAGTTCAGCGCTCAGATGGAAAATGTCACTGAAGAAAACACTCGCTTCCCAAATCGATCCACAGCCCTGGACTCCTTGTCTGGAGGGTGGACCGGGGAACTCTTCTGTGCCAGTTCCCTCTTGGTGGCTGATGCAACCACCATAGCATCCATCAGGGATCCTTTGTACCAGGCCTGTCTGTCTGAGGGTGGAGAGAGTATCCTGTCCGGGTATTTTGGTATCAGCTCTATGGTGTCAGGCTCCTTCCATGCCCGCGTGGTGATAAGATCCACTAAGGGATCCACAGGAGGGGACACCCAGGACATAGATGGGCCCATGCCAAAAGCCTCCAGGAACACTGACTCATCCGTAGAAGGTTTTGGGGCTGATCAACCTCCCCTCTGGAGGAGGATCTCAATGATGTCTCCAAAGGAGACATCCTCAGGAGGTGACCTGGGGGAACCTTCTCCTTCATCTAAATCAGTGCCTTCTGTCAAGGACTTGGGGGAGTCCAGGTGTCTCCTTTTACACATGTGCTTATGGGGACCCTCTTCAGTGGGACTCTCAGAAGAGGGCTCATGAGCCACAGAGGGTTCCTCCAGGGGAACCACCTGGGGGTCCTCTAGCACGGGCTGTCCCTGGGACAAGCTGAAAGGAGTCATAACCGGATCCAGGTGAGTCTGGGCGGAATCCAAGGAAATAGGCTGGGGTCTCAATCCTTTGGAGAGAACCCTCTCCACCACGTCGAAAGCCGATGAAGAGCGCACCTCCTTAGCACCCAACAAGGAGGAAGCTCTCCCCAGGTCTGCCATGAGAATCTGGGATGAGGCAAGAGTAGCTGGAGCTCCGATGGAATTGCTCGGATCCGACAAAGTCGGAGACGAAGACCCCTCCATTCCCTCGGATCTGACTCCCCGTCCTCGGCCTCGAGAGTTGCTCGGATCCGAGCTGGTCTGATCCAAGGAATTCAAGGTGATCACCGGAGTCGAGGTTGGAGGAACCGTCAGCGCCGAACCCTCAGCTCCGAGGATCCATAAACCCCGAAACCACAGGCCGGATTGGGGAAGGAGAAATTGGATGAAAGAAGGGCATGGAGGTCCCCCTCCAGAGGGAGAGGGGCCTGGCAAGACTCTCATCTGGATTTGGGTCCGAATAAATCTCCCCATCATCCTGTCCATATACAATTCCGATAGATTCCGAGTCGAGCATGAGGAGGCGACTGACTCGGATTTGGCTGGTCATTGCGACGACCTAGATGAAAGCCTTGGATCCAAGGGCTCCGTCGGCTCTGGGGAGAATCACGGGGAGTGGAACTGAGGAGATGTAGGTCTAGACACTTTAGAAGGCGGGCTAGGGAAGGGCTCCCGCTCTGGAGACTGCTTATGGGGCCTATCCCCCCTCTTATCTCTGTCCTTGTTTTCCCTTGTCTTTTACTTTGGCCTCCCCTTCAACAGGTCTAGTGGGAGGGTGAGTCCTAGCCTGAGGGAGAGGTTGAGCAACTGTTGGAGGAGCCGCAGCCAATGAGTCCAGAGAGGAAACAGGTAGATGGCCTTTCCCAACCAGTTTGGCGTTCCTTTCTTTTAAGGCCCTGGGGTTAAATCTGGACACACGCTGCATAGAACAGATAGATGGGGAACATCCAGGCAAACAACACACAGAGTGTGACCATCGGCCGGTGAAAGCTTATGGCCACACTCTGTGCATTTCTTGAAAGTGGGTTTTGACTGATCAGCCATACCAAGAACACACACAGCCAACCTACTTAAGACTGACACTCTAAACACGCACACCTAAGGGGTAGAGAGGGCCTGTACAAGACAACTTTACAACAAACAAACTTTTTTTTTTATATAAATATATATATATATATAACCGACGAACAGCGACTGGGGAGGAATAAGGAACTAAAGACAACACACTCTCACTATCTGGAGAAAAAAACGATCAAAAAGTCACTTACTAATAACCCAACACTTGGAGCTACAGAGATCACAATGCTGATGCACGAAGCAGCAAATGAGATCTGAGGGAAGGTAGGAGATGGTGATGGGCTATGGGTAAGGGGGAGGAGCTTGGCGCTTAGAGCAGATGCTTGAAAAGTTGCCGGCTCAGATCCAATATGGATTCGAATACCCACAGGTTGCAGATAAAATGAAGTTAACTACTTCAGATTAGCAGTTATGCCAAAACACAGTACTTTGCAAAAAAACATGCAGTCACCTTGGTTTACTTATGCTTAATGCACCCTTTTTGCCCTTATTATATTCATTTTGCTTGTTTAATCTTTTTCCATGCCAATTATACGTTTCTTCTGCTCATTTTACACTAAACATGCCTGTTTTACTTTAAACATGCTTGTTTTGCAATTTCAAGGTAATTTCGAACCCCTTATGTGCTTTTCTGAAAATCGTTTTATCAGATATCTTAACTTTAAACATTTCTTTTAATTAATAAACCTTTTGTGCCTCTCGCTTGTTTAATAATGGGAATTATGCCCTTGTAATGCTCCATTTTATTTATTTATTTTTTATAAAATAAATCATTTGTGCAAGTTTCCATTACCTTTGGTTCATTTCTGGCCCTTTTTCATTCTCGTTTTTCTTAGTTTACCTTCACTGTTAACTCTGCACCTTGTACATCTGAAAAGCAGTTTCTGAAATCCCACTTCTGACACCATATCGCTCATCCAGTCAGGATAAAATAGACAAGTCTTTGTGGGTTCTGTTCAAGCAGCTTTATTTTGTACAAACACATCAGGCTTGAGGCTTAATAACTTTAACTTAGATAAACTTATAAACAAACTAGTTATTACACTCTTGCATGCTCACTCTCTGCCTGCACTCTCAAAATGGTGCTGAAGCTAGCATGTGGTTGCTATTTATATGCATGTGCCAACCTTGAAATACTTCTTAAAGGTACAACACACACACACACACACACACACACTATTCTACAAAGAGGCTCTAAACACCCTACACACAGTGGAGGAAGGGAAAGATCAATCTCCTACTGGGAAGGGACAGATCCATCTCCAACTGCCTCTGCTTCACTATTATCACAGAGCAACTATAGTGAAATGAAAAGGACCTGGAAGACAATCTAGAGGTAAGAAGCCTACCTAATACCAAAGGATAACCTGCCTAGTAAGCTTACATGGCAGATTCTTAGCATTATTAGTTTAGAAACACAAGAAAAGACCAAATGTAGAAAACTTTACTCTGTCAATTAACACATCAACTATATACAAAAAGAAAACCACCACCACAAATTTCACAATTTAATAATAACTACTGCTTACAAATAACTTTTAAAGTTGAAGCAAAGAATAGTGAAAAAGCACAGCAAACATGTTGCTACTTAAATGGTGGAGGAAATGGAACTCAAATTTATTAGGGGAAAAAAGTTAAAAAAATGTTTTGATCTGACCTGAAATGCAGAGCTAAATATAATTGTTCAACTGTAAGGAACAAATGATCCAAGCACTGAAAATAGAATTTTTTCCTGTCAAATACACTAAAAATATTCAAAAATACTCTGGGTCCATTTCTTAGTTGTGAGCATCAATGAGAGGTAAGAAAGTTCTGGGAAGACAGTGAGCAGTGTGGAGCATTATGGGCAAGAAAGAGGTTAAAAGCCGAGGAAGATTTCATATGTTAAGCTGTCAAGATCCTAAATGTTTTGAAGAACATGTACCACACTATGCTTGATCCTTTACATACATGTATACAGAATAGGGTATCTAATCTAAAAAGTAAAAACTTTTCCAAAAATAATCAAACAAGAAAAAAGTATCTAAGCAGTGCATAAAGCAGTTATGTAAGCTTCTTGTTTTAGGCTTTCTGCCAAATAAAAAATACAGGATAAAGAGGTATATACTTGATAACTTGTAAAGGTACCACTTTACTAAACCTTTGAGCATGGGAAGCAGTTTAGAGGAAGGAGATTTCTGGACAGAACATGGTTACCTGTGCAAATATGTGTAGAGGATGGATAATTTATTTGGAAAGATGAGGAAGTACAAGTCATTCTTATTGCTGCTCTTCTACAAGCTTCCTTTTTTCCTCCAAAGAGTTTTACAGATTTCTGGAAGGACTGCTTATTTTTTTTTCTTAACAGGAGTACCAAGGATTTGAAACTTTACACTCCCACACAGGTTTTCTCATAGCAACAAAGCTTGTCTATGTCTGTCACAGCAACTGTAAGTAACAGCACTGACTATATCACAAGTGTATTTTATTGTTTTATAACCCAACAGACTCTGCAGTCCTAATCAATTAAACAAATCCTTCTTCTCCTTTGAATCCATTATATTTTATGCAACATTTCACATGAGAAAAATGTGTTTTAATACAATAACATGTTATGCAATTATGTGCTCTTATTACCAATGTACTAGACATATAAATTTTCTTAAAGTACCTCTTTAACAATCTATCTCCCCTTGCAAAGGTACAGTTATTCATTATGGAAAAGTGTGTGGGAGCTTAAACTGTTGCAGTGATCCTTCTACTAGCACATCTAATGTTACAGTGAATGCACTCATAGAAATGTACTACATTCATTGTAAGGACAGACCACTGCCACAGCATGATTCCATAAACACTGAACAAATAAATAACTTCTTACTCTGTACCGTCCATACCAGCGTACCTATAACTTACACATATGTGCATCAAATGCTTGCACTGACTTTTTTACCACTGCAAAGCAAGAACCATGTTAAGTAGCATGCTTTGCATATGCTACCCCATGTCATAAGTACCTGTGTAATTCTTTTATATACCTTTATATAATACATGACTTGGGCTCTTGGCTAAATTGGGATCAGCTCACTATCTGGTAAAAAAAAACAAAAAAAAAACAAAAGATTAATCCTCCAAGGGTCATCTTTCTTTGGGACCAGAAACATCCTGAAGTGAAAACCTTTTCCCTGTGCTTTCTGGGGAACCTACTTTCAAGCTCCACATTGTAGGTACTGATCCAAGAGTGGCTGTTCTAGCCATTCTGATATAGTGAAATGGTAGCCATTTAATGCAAGGAAAGGAAGGCTTTGATCTTTCTTATTTAGCTGGGGGTGATAATCTCCAATTTGTCCAAAGTCAATTTGAAACAACGGATTTTGAAGTTGGAAACATTTCCACCCAGGATGTGAGATAAAATAACAGGGAGGAGAGAAAAGGGGGTAAGAGACAAAGTTTTTAACATACACAGTCAGTACTGCCTACCATCTTGAGAGAACAACTTAACTCCCCTCTACCTGCTTCTGCCACTTCACCAAACCTACTTTTTCTTGAAAGTTCTCTTTTGTTTAAAGTAGTCAGGTTTAAAAATACCTTCTACGTAAAGGCCACTGTTTAGTATAATAATATACACCAGAGTACAGATGAATAAAACCTCTGCTTAACTGATTCTGTAGTCTTTCCCTTCTCTTCTAATTTTAAATATCTCTTGCGAAAGGGAGTGGACAAAACAACACTGACAGTGACCAAAACAAAAAATTCCAAGGATGCAGTATCTCAGCATACATATTCCCTTTTACTCTAAGGTACAGCAATCTTGTAGGAACTCATATATAGGTAACAGAGGTATGACAAATGCAATTCCCACCCCACCCCCCAATGCCTGGGGTACAACAAAAACGCTTTTTTCCCTTAAGTTTTGTTAATATAAAGACATTTACAACTCACAGCACTGGAAGTCAATGTTAATATATTTGAAGCTAGCAAGTTTCTAAACTCATCAGTTATCAAAAACAGAAAGAAGGCACCCAAATTGGACACTTTACATTCTCTGGAAGTCACATAGAAGGAACCAATGAGCAGGCAGACGGACAACCAATTGCTTTACTGTGGTCAAAAATCTGAAAATTGTGTCTGCTGTCTTTTTAGCTGTACTTCTTCTGTTGTAGTAGGCAAGCAGAAGAGTCCAGCACTGCTCTGGATATGTCATAAAAGCTCTGGAAAGCATGACTGGATGACAAATATCTACATGAAGTCAATTCTCGTAAATAAGGAATATGCGGCAGTGACTACTATGATGAGCAGTTGCCCTAAATTAATGGATTTGGCTTCAGGTAGGAACACTTTACTCAGTTTTGTATGCAGCAAAGCCTTGGGGCAATCTTTGACATCTGTGGTACTAGGCTTGAGTTGGAAAAGTTCAAGGAAAATCTCAGCTTGATCAATATATGATGCACCTCAGAATCCAATGAATCCCTTCACATGTAGTATTAGGGATCAAAGAGTCACCCAGATATGGGCAGATATGGATTCCCTGGGTCCTAAAAAAATAAATAAATATGGTGACAAGCATCTTGTGAAAACTGTGGGTGCAGTGGAAACAGGCAGAAAGAAATTGAAGCAAAAATGCTTGCATCATATCCTGAATCGCAGGACTCATCTGTGGTATTTGCGGATGGGGATTGGAACATCCTTCACATCTCAGGTAATCAACAATACTTTTGCTAAAAGGTTAAAAAGATAGAGAGAGAGAGAGAGAGAGAAGTGTAGTCATCATCTTGAATTTGGATACCTTTTGAAACTTGCTCAGTACAGACAGGTCTACTATGTTTTTTTTTTTTTTTGAACTAATAACAGTCTCATATAAAAAAACATTTCCCTACTCAGCCACAGGGAATATTTCTATAGCTGCATACCATGGAATCTACACCAGAATTAGCTGTGCCACTCCCATATGATCTGGAGGGTTGGAAGTCATTCCCAATAGAGAAGAAAGGCTCTGAACTCTACATTGCAGCCGACAGAGATAATCACACGTACTTGCCTGTTACTATGTGGAACTAATTTGCTTTGAAGTAGCAAAGTCTCCCCCAAGATCATGTGGAAGAAAGCAGATGGGGGTGGTGGAAGTATAATTACCCTGAGACAAAAAGAGACAAACCTTCTCTCCTTATTCTTGTTGCCTGCTCCTGCCTCTGTCACCTCTTCAATCTGCTTTTCAAAGTCTCTGTTTTGTCTATACAGGTCTGTCTTAGAATGATTTCTATAAAAGAAACATGGTTTTGTAGGGTAGCTTGAAATGTACTTCAGAAATGGAGGAATATATAGTTGTTTGACTGACGTCTGTAAATCTCCCGAGGAGAGTAAACAACAATCTCTTAACAACACCTGTTAGAGGCTGGATTCCCAGCCAAGCATGCACAGTGTAACTATTACTGGTATTGCACTTATACTGCTAACATCTTCTGTACCACAATCAGATCTAATGGCATGATTCTTATCTTAAAGGCCATCTGAATCTAGTTGATGTATTGCGACCCTAAGTGTTCTTAAAATATTTATTGTGCCACGTCCTCTTTTGTTTCAGGTTGGCATTAATGGTTAAGGTGTCTACCTTATGGAGACAAGGTGCAGGGTTTGATTCTTATAACGTGCAACTTATAATTGGCAAGGCTTGAAATGGCCCACAATGGCAATTAGCCCAGTAGCAATCTATAATCTGAATTTATTTGATATTTTTTTCCTTGCTCACTTGAGGACCTTGAACAGTGGCTCCACTACTGGCACCCAATTACAAGGTTATGGGAGTCAAGCATTCCTTGGCTAGATTAGAGCCTTACAGCACGTGCTCCCATGTTACTGCCAAGAATCCCAATTAGCTTCTTCATTGGCTGGTGAGATTCAGGTGGTAGGCAGCAGCCCAGCTTGTCAGTCCTGAGGACAGTCTACCCTCTCCCCTCTAGGCAGCTCCTCCAAGCCACTCCACTGCTGTCTCCCAAGGGGAAGTGTGCCTCTAACACAGACTTCCCTTGCTGACAGCATGGCCTTGGCAGCCTTGAGCTCCACTAGATAAGCCAGAGCACTGCAGATGTTAGTCCACAGGTGGAAAAGTACAGTTTTGTACCTACCATAAATGTAGATGTTCGAAGATCCACATTGCTGCAGTCCTTACACTTGGGTAGTCCGCTGTCCTCGGTCGGCCCGAATATCAAAGTATAAGGCTGACGTCGGTCAAGGCGCATTAGACTGACATCAGGACGTCAGGGTACAAATGCGCATGACCGACATCATATCCTCAGTCTTTTCTTGCCCCAGATGTCAGAAGACCCCAAAAAGAAAGGTCAAAACCAAAATACAGCAACCAACCAACCCACCACCCTTGCACTAATAATATGTACAATATATACAATAAACACAAAATTTACAACCCAACCCACACAACCGCCTCTAACTACAGAGGGGAAGGAGGGAGGGTAAATTGGACTGCAGCAATGTGGATCTTCGAACATCTACATTTATGGTAGGTACAAAACTGTACTATGTTCTTCATCTCACATTGCTGCAGTCCTTACACTTGGGTAGAATCCCAAAGCAGAGGTAAGGGAGGATGGCAAAACTATAAAGCAGCAGGAGCTGCCAAAATGCCCTGTAAAATAGCAGTGGCAAAACCAGCCCTAGATTTAGAGTAAAGTGGAAGGTGATAATGCTTAGAGAAAGTATGCACTGAACTCCAAGTAGCTGCCTCCAAAATATCTTTAGTTGCCACCCCCCTTAAAAAGCTGTCGAAGTGGCAGTAGCCCTAGTGGAATGAGGCCTAATCCCAGCTGGAATCTCCTTACCATGATGGGAATAACAGAAAGCAATGCAAAACCCAATCCACTTAGAAATAGTTTGTTTGGACACAGGCTTGCCCTGAGAACTCAAAGCAAAAGAAACAAATAACTGCTGAGACTGCCTGAACCCTTTAGTTCTGTTCAAATAATATCGCAACTGCCTGTGTACATCTAAAGTGTGCAAAATCTTTTCCCCTTTATTTTGGGGATTTGCATAAAAAGTAGGTAAATGAATAGTTTGGTTTAAAGCCACACTAGAAACCACTTTAGGCATAAAGGAAGGATTAGTGCGAAAGATACCCTATCCTTATGGAAAATTAAGAAAGGCTCAACTGCCATAAGGGCCTGTAATTCAGAAACCCTTCTTGCAGAGGTAATGGCCAACAAAAAAGCAGTCTTCCATGATAAATATTTCAACTCGGCAGTAGCTGCAGGCTCAAAAGGTTGTAGAGTGAGTTTCTCCAACACAAAATTGAGATCCCAAGCAGGAGTAGGAGCTCTACGTGGGGGTCTTATATTCTTTGCCCCCCTAAGAAATTGCTTGAACAAAGGATGAGAAAACAATGGTGGGTCACAGTCATAGTGAGCAGAAATTGCTGCAGCATGAACCTTAATAGAAGAGAAGGACAAACCTTTGTCCAGTAACTCAGTAAGATATTGAAGAGCCACACTTAAATTAGGCTCAGAAACATCAAATTCCTTTGCTGCACTCCAAAATAAAAATCTCTTCCATTTATCTGCGTACACTTTCCTTGTACTAGGCCTTCTGGCTTCCAAAATAACATTCAAAACTCGCTGTGGAAGTTGAGACCCTCCAGGGTTCAAAACAGAATATGCCAGGCTGTTAGGTGAAGAGAGTGAAGTTTGATATTGAGTAAATGACTGTTCTCCTGAGACAGCAGGTGTGGAATCGAAGGCAAAGGCCATGGAGGCTCCCGTACCAGACTTCTCAGTAAAGGCTACCAGTACTGTCGAGGCCAATCTGGAGCTATTAAAATCATCCTTGGCTTGTCCTGTCTGACCTTTAGGAGTACCTTTGGGAGGAGAGGCAGAGGTGGAAAGGCATACACATGAAGATTGCTCCAATTGAAAGAAAGAGCATCCACTTTCCAGGCTGTGGGATGAAACCTTTTTGTGAAAACTTTGGCAGCTGGTAGTTTAGTGGAGAAGCGAACAGATCTATGTCTGGAGTTCCCCATGACACTGTCAATTTCTGAAATACATGAGGATCCAATTTCCACTCGTGGGGATCCATAATTCGTCTGCTCAACACATCTGCTAAGGAGTTCTGTGCTCCCGGCAGAAACCTTGCCTGAAGATTTAGCTGTAAACTGAGAGCAGTCTCCCACAAAATCATTGCTTGCTTGCATAGAGGATAAGAATGTGTTCCCCCTTGCTTGTTGATGTACCACATGACAGTTGTGTTGTCTGTTAGAATCAACACCTGCCCTGGAAGAAGTAAATCCTTGAAAGCTATTAATGCAAATTGGACTGCTAACATCTCCTTCAGGTTGATATGTAGATGTTGTAGTCTGGCAGGCCACGTGTCTTGTACCCACTTTCCATTTAGATGAGCTCCCCAAGCTTTGTCTGAGGCATCTGTCGTTAGAATCTGACTCGCCTCTGGCCGGGTCACAGAGAGTCCCTTGTTTAGGTGACATTCCTGAGCCCACCACAAAAATTCCTTTTGAATGCAAGGTATTATCTGAATGACAGTGTCCATATCCTGGCAGTGCTGTGTCCATACATTTTGAGATACCATTGTAGCTTCCTCATATGCAGTTTGGCATTGGGAAGCACCAGAATACAAGATGCCATGAACCCCAAGGCTTGAAGGACTGTCCTTGCAGTCAGCCTGGACTGATGAGACAATTGATGGAAGTAAAGGGAAAGATTCTTTGTTTGTCCGGGGTCAAAAGGCCATCTGGGATGCTGTATTCAGTCTTACACCCAGAAAGCACATGTCCTGAGAGGGTACTAGACTGGACTTTATTTCGTTCACAGAATACCCCAGGCATCTTAGCACTGCTATCACATATTGCAAATGATGAAGAAGTTCGTCCCTTCCTTGAGCCAGAATCAGGCAATCGTCCAAATAAGGATAAATCTGTATTCCTTTTAGCCTGAAGAAAGCTATCACTGGAGCCAGAACTTTCGTGAACACTCTGGTAGCAGTAGATAAGCCAAAGGGTAATGCAGAGAACTGATAATGAGAAGTCCCAGCCCGAAAACGCAGATACTTCCTGCAACTTAGTCTGATAGGAACATGAAGGTAAGCCTCCTTGAGATCCAGAGTTACCATCCAGTAATCTTTGCCCAGCAGAGGTAAAAGCTGTTGTAACGTCAACATTTTGAACTTGGGAATGTCCAGATAAGTGTTGAGGATAGATAAATCCAAAACTGGTCTCCACGTGTTCCCCTTCTTTGGTACTAGGAACAGGCGAGAATAAAATCCTAGGCCCACTTCTGGCAGAGGGACCGGCTGTATGGCCCCTATTTGAAGTAGCAGAGAAATTTGTTTGTGAGCCTCTATTCTTTGTTGAGGAGGAATGTCTGGCATGCCCTTGAAAGGAGGCAAGGTATGGAAATAAAACTTGTAACCTTGGTGTATGATATCCAATACCCATCAGTCTTGGGTAATTAAACTCCAATTTTCCTTGAAAAGTGCCAACCTTCCTCCCAAAGGTGCTGCCAGACGAGAAGGCTCTGGCAGCTGAAAAGGTAGGTCATTGGGCCTGTTTACGAAAGGACTGACCCCTGCCCTCACCCGAAGACTGTGCAGGTGAACTCCCTGTTCTAGGCCTGAAAGAGCTCTGAGCTCTGCCCCTACCACGTCTAGATCTACCCCTAGACTGGGAATCATAAGAAGGATACGTCCACCCCTTGGTAGGCCAATTCCTACTAAACTTCGGAGGCTGAACCTGCAAAAAATCTTTAACAGTCTGCATAGACTTAGCCTTGTCTTCCATTTTCTTTAAGACTGCCTCCACAGGAGAACCAGACAACACATCAGACTGTAAAGGAGCATCTAAAATCCTTGTCTTAACATGGTCAGATAAATTCTGATCCCTCAGCCAGGCGTGCCTGCGAAGAACTGACCCAGTGGCAGCCACCCTAGACGAGGCTTGTACAGCATCAAAACCACATTGCAAAGAATGCTTACCCACCTGTTCAGAAACATGTACCAAATCCTGTAATTCCTTACACTCAATACCTTCCGCCAGAGCATCTACCTTAGACTTCAATTGAGAAAGTAGATAGTTTTGGTATTTCAACATGTGAAACTGGCAATTCAAAGCCCTCATAGCTAAGGTGGAAGAAGTATAGACTTTCTTTCCCCATCTATCCAAAGCCCTGGCCTCTTTATGTGGAGGAACCGGATTTTTTACAACAGAAGCCTTGACACCCTTAGGCCCTTGACTAACAGTTTCTGGGTCCGCCCTAGGACTCTTAAAAAGATATTTATGAGCTTCAGGCACCCTGTAATACCTATCCGGTTTAACAGGAGCAGGAGGCAAAGAATCAGGATTAAGAGAAGCCTCTGCAAACACATCTTCCACAACATCCAGAACAGGAGGTATAGCCAAAGGCCTATGCTGGGGTAAAACAAAATTCCCTAAGCCTTTTCCTGGAATCAGAGAAGTCCTGACCTTCCCACTTAAAATGTTCCCTCATGGAATGAAGAGTCTCTGAAAAAGAAAAATCCTCTGGAGGAGAAGCGGAAGGAGTAGAATCATCCACATCAGAATCAGAATAAGGAGAATACTCCTGCAAGTCTTCAGCCGAAGACTCTGAAACATCCGAAGCCTGCTCAAAACTCCCCAACTCTGGTTCCACCCTAGGCCTCTTATCAGGAGGGGGCAAAGAACCTCTAATTAAAGTAATTAAATCTTCTGCCATTTTAAGCATGTGCTTCTTGGGCACAGAACCTGATGAACTAGGAGTGACACCAACAGAAGCTAAACCTGGCCTGCCTCTGGGAGAAGCCTTGGAAACAGAAGGAGAGGGCCTAACCACCCTAGGAAGGGAGGGGAGTACAGTAACCTGAGAAGCCCCTTCAGCCTGACCTGCCTCCTGAGAGGCCACATCCTGCAATAACAAAGTCTCCCCCTGGGACTCCAGAGAAACCTCTGGTGGAACCTCCGGTTCCACCGACACCTCCAAAGAACCGGCGTCCGGTACGGACGACTCTTCTTGCCTGGGCTTAGCTGCTTTGTCTTTGCGCTTCTTCGAAGAAGCGGGCCGGAGCATCCGGCGGCATATTATAATTGCACCGCTTCAAGACTAACCTGGCACAATCTAACCTTCGCTTAATAGTGCGCTTATTGAACCTAGCACAAAAGCGACACCCAACAACGTCGTGCTCAGGCCCCAAACAAGGAATACACAAAGTATGATAATCTCTATGCGGTATCTGTTTCCCACAAGAAATACAGTTATTCACTTTTTCTGACATCCGGTAAACCACTGAGGCAAGAAAAGCTAAAATATTCCCCAACGGGGTACTTAGCCAACTTTGACTCGGTCTGAAACTCCGAATTCGAAAAATTTCAGAACGCCGAACGGCACTTGCAACGCTGCTTCTGCATCGGACCATGCGGCAAAAAAGACTGAGGATATGACGTCGGTCATGCGCATTTGTACCCTGACGTCCTGATGTCAGTCTAATGCGCTTTGACCGATGTTAGCCTTATACTTTGATATTCGGGCCGACCGAGGACAGCGGACTACCCAAGTGTAAGGACTGCAGCAATGTGAGATGAAGAACATCTGTCTTCCACAAACACACTTATTAGTAAGTTCTTCTAAGGATATGACAGATTTAAAAAATTCCAGTTTACACAGCTATACAGTCAAATTCTACAAATTCAAGCACAGTTAGAAAACTTATCATAACTAAAAAGGCACCCAAACTAGATACTTATTGTTTTTCATAGGTTCATAGTTGTGTACTAGGCTAGCAGCCCAGGAGCCTTTACAAGCCTAGCCCATAGATGTGCACTTGCATTGTGCAGTCCAACGTTAGTTTCCAGTGCCTCTATCAAGTAGAGCCACTGGCATAATCCCCGGAATGAACTTTCTATTTCCCATCCACTCATCAAGATTTCTCTTGAGCAAGTCCAGTGAGGTGCTCTGTTTGACATGTATGGAAAAGTCTATTCCAGAGCATGGGCAGTTTCTAGGTTATGAACCTGTTCCTCCAGCATATTCTGCGGATTGTGATAATGAGGTTGAGGTCTCTGAATTGTGTGGTGCGGAGGGATTGGGATTTCTTTAGATGTAGCACTTCTAACAGAGCTGGGTCAGACATGGCTTTGTAAGTTGAGCACAGATCGCCTCTTAGCAGTCATATGAGACAGAGAATAGCTGGAGATTTTTGAGTATGTCCATGCAGGACATGTGTTTAATGCCTAGGATCCTCTTCGTGAGGTACTTTTGTGGCCTTTCCAGCTGTTGCATGTGTCTAGTGAGGTACATGCCAAATGGGGCATTATACTCGATGACTGGCCTAATGAGGGAAGAGTAGAGAGAGATGATGACCTCTTTCTTCCTGGATGCAAAACCCTTGGTAATGAGATGTGCCACATAGAAGGACTTTCTGACCACAGTGGCAATGTGGTGGTCGAAGTAGAGATTGCTGTCTACCTGTGTTCCCAGATCTCTTATAATGCCTTCAGAGTGGGCTCCCATTGATGTGGTAATTAGTGGGAACTGAGTTTTTACCAAAGGGGATGACGACGCATTTTGTGGCATTAAGCTTAAGGTCATGGTTTCGACACCAGTCATTGGTCTCAGTGAGGCCTTTTTGTAGGATGTCTACATCACTTGGGGAGTTAATAATGCTTGCAGTTGCCTGCGAACTTGGTCAGCCAGAGTCCCTCCATGTTAGCCTGGACGTCTGAGAAGTAGATGCCAAACAGGAGAGGACCCAGGATTGACCCCTGTGGGACTCCACTCATGACTGGTCTGCAGTCCGACTTGGAGTCCACTACTTTCACGCTTTGGGTTTTATCTGTGAGCCAATTTGCAATCCACCTAGTGATATAGGGGTTGATGCCTAGTTTGGTGAGTTTATCAAGAAGTGATCAGAAGTCACATGGAAGAGACCAATGCACAGACTCACTAAAGTCTAATTACTTCTTCAGGCAAAAAAAAAAGCGAGAGAGAGAGAGGGAATTGAAAATGGTGCAAGGTGCATCCTCTGTTAGTCATGTACTAAAACAATGCTCTGGGTAAAGGAATGAATCAGACTTCATTCTGGCAATGTTTGATAGTTCTGGAAGTCAGACTGACAGGGAAGATACCTGCCTATAGATAATTCTCATGGATAAAGAATTCTAGCGTAGCAGTTATCTTTATGATGAAAATCACAGAGCTCCTAGAGCTACTGAGGATATAACAAGAGTGTCCAAAGTTGCAGATATTGCTAAGCTAGTAGGATCAGACTTCATACTGAAATAAGGACAAGGGTTCTACTTATCAAATTTGTACCAGGTAAGCTGGTTTATGAAATGGTGATGCAAGATCTGCAAAATTCTGTTCCAAATGTTCTAAAGGAAGAATCATGCCTTAAGGATTCTGATACTTCTAACATCTGACACTCTCCCCTTCAAAGAAGAGATTTCTGAACAGGCCACTTACCATTTTGAGCACTGAAAGCATAATTAAAATTAATGTCTTCAATAGGAGAACTAGAAAACTGAAGTGTCTCCACTGTTTGAAATGATGTACTGAGGAGGAAAACAAACAGCAGTAAAAGAACACATACTCATTTCTAAATGCATAGGGAAAGGACTTATCTCCTTCTTCCTCTTATACATAGCTTTAAGAGGTACTGACTTGGGTATGCATTAGTCTTGCCTAAATTCTGCCTTACACAGGTCCCAAAAAAGGATTAACATTATCAAGGAGGAAGAACAGTCTAACCTGCTAATTTCTTAGAATCAATGGCATGCACAGCAGCAAAAGAGAAAGCTGCTGCTCTCAAATAGGAGAAGGGGGCCTTGGATAAAAGAAACATTTCTTCCACTATGGAGATTTGAGGCTGGAACTTTATGACCTCTCTTTGTCATAACATTTAGCATGTACTCTGAAAACTTGCCTGGAAGAGCTAATTGCCCAGAAGAAATAAGTCCTACATCATCCCAACTGTTAACCTTAGACTGCTCAGGCTGGAGTGCAGTAGGGCCACTTTCTATTGAATCCAGAGGTCCACTCACAGAAGCAAAGTAACTAGTTTTGACTCTTCTAGAATCAACAGAATAGAGAACCAGCACTGCCTGGCTCAAAAGTGTCCTATCATTAGTATTTTTATTTCCTTCTTGCACTTTTGCAGTACCCTGTGGAAAAAGTGCATCAGAGAGAAAGCACAGAGAAAAAAAACCCGAACAAGGTATGCAGAAGAAAACATTATTCCAGGCTACTGGAGCTGCTGTCGTGAAGAAAACTTCCCAAGCTGTTTGTTTTCTGGTGAAACACATGTGACCTTAGCCACCCTGCTATGACCTTCTCCTTGACAGAAATGTAAAATGCCCTAAGGGTCAAGTCTGATGCCCACACAATATCCAATGCCTGAAAGGCAGTCTGTAGAGGATGTAAGGCTGGGCACCCACACATCTTCATTTTCCATACTGTGGTATTCATCTGCAAGGATGTGCAGTGTCCCTTAGTCCAACTCAGTCTGAATGCTTTTAGAGCTAAAACTGCCATAATTTTCCTCTCATTTACTTACCTATTTCAAATATCCTTTTTTTAAATCTTTATTAAATCATCACATTTTAAGCAGTAACACAGGTTTACAAACATTAAAAGGAATGAAAACAAACCAAAATAACAGTTTCTATTATTTTCATCAGTATACACGTTTTAATAATTTTCATTTACACAAACATTATATAAGTTGCTTATTTCTGCCACTCCTTAAACCCCAACTCCTCCTTCTCCTCCTCCTAAACATTATGCTGCATTGTTCCAACAAATCCTGTTCATATCTACAGAATCATCCCCTTCCCTTTTCTAATTATCCAGGTCTTATCAAATATCCAAAAATCCTTTATGTTGAGAATATATCTGGATTTCCTTTTTCAAGTAATTGCTTTCTGGGCAATCACTAACATTAAAATTATTAAGGCCTTAATACGTCTAGGCATTTCATATCCTATATCAGTGCTCAAAATTAAGTATTTCCTAATTACAGCTATTTGCTCCCTTAATACCTCTTTCAGAGTACTCTGCATGGAATTTTGAAAATCTGCCAACCCATTAAACACCCCCCCCCCCCCAAAAAAAAAAAAAACCTTCTCAACTACCTCTCTCATCCTCATCATACCTTCAGCACTTCCTATGTGACAAAATAAAAGTCATCTGTAGTCTACTTGTACAAAAATACCTATGGAAACACTCCTGAGCAAAAATTGTAAACCTGCTGGACTCTGAGGCATACTTAGGAATCTTACAAATTTCCTCCCACTGTTCCTTTGTAAACTGTTTTTCAACCTTTTCTAACATCCTCTAACTAATGTGAGAGGTGTAGCTATCGTGAAGTCCCCCAATCTGGTACCCCAAAGTTCTTCTATATTTGAAGAGAAAAAAAAAACGCTCTCCTTGGTTTATACCACATATGTAGCACTGTAGCACTTCAGCTCTGCTGCACAGAAGTAAAAAAAATGCAGTAAGTTGCTACAATTTATACTGTGCACACAGTGCTACAGTGCTTCAATTTTGCAGCAAATGCAGTGCTGACATTCACGCTGTACTCACGGTGGAGGGCCCCTTCACCCAACCCTAGCTAAGTTACTGCCTAGAGTTAACATGCAATATTTTATATTCCCTACAAATTATCCTATTTTAACAGCAGTTTCTGGTCTAGACTCAGCTAAATATCCTACTAGAGTTTGTATTTTACTTATCACTTCTCTGGCCCTTTTTCTTTACACTGTTATCAATATTTGATAAGTAAGGCAATTTCTAGCATGCAGTCCAAGCATCTGCTTAGCCTCACCCTGCCTTATTACCTTTCTCTCCTGAGTTATTTGTTCCGAATACCTTGTCTTATTTGCAAATTTCTTCCCGTAAATTTCATAACTCCTCCCCCTCCCATTTCAACATCATCCTTTTCTACTTCTGCGTGAGTTATGTGTATGAGCCTTAACTGTATGATTCTAAAAGTCACTTCAAATGAGGAAGCACTAAACCATCTTTTTCTATGGGGGAATCAGCTTATCCCAATTTACTCCTGACTTCCTCCCCTCCCAAACAAATTTCTTCAACTCTTTAACGCTCATAACTTCTCATCTTGCAGATAAAAATATTCCTGGACTGTATGATCAAATTAACCTATCCTATTTGGATAGAGATTGATCCTACCCATCTTATGCTTGATAACTATATATTACCCTAAAGATAATAACTGGGATCATACCATATATAATTTGAGGGGACCCATGCATGGAATAAAGCATTTATGAGCTGAAAATATCCATTAGTAGTACATGGGTCAGTCCTGCAGTAAACGTTCTGTTTTCCATCTATAGATTAAAGTTGCGCTTGAATATGGACAAGGAAAAAACTCTGGTTTATGTACATGGGGAGTCTGTTCCAGAGCAATGGCATCCTCTGCAAGATATACCTGCTCCTCAAAACCATTCTGTTGATGTTGCTGAAGAGGTTTAGATTCCCAGACAAAATATTTCTAATGCCATTTGTCTTTTGGACATGCAGCAAATCCATCAATACTGGGTTAAAGGATGTCTTGTATGCCAGACACAGGTCACCTCTTAGCAGTCTGTAGGATACTGAGAATAGTGACAAGGCTTTGAGTCGGTCCATGTAAGAAGGCTTATTTCTGACAAATTTCTTGTAAGTTCCATAACAGTAATTTTGATCAGACTTTAACTACATACCAGAGTAATTCTCCTCCCCTGCCAATAACCCCTTATTACCACAAACCTTCCATTACTGTCTTTTCCCCTTCTGCTACCACTACTGAAGCCCTTCTCACAGTCAATATGTACTTCCCTTTTATTTTGTCCCTGATAGTCTCCCAAATATCCACTCTGAAATCCTTTCTTTGTCAAATTCTCATGCTCATTTATAACCAAAATGCACCTCCTGTAACACTGCAATTTGAACCCTACAATTCTTAATACAATTCAATACTTTCTGCTTTTTGTCTACACTTATAAGGCCATTATTAGTAAACCTACTACTCCTACATTATACATAGCAGTTACTTTGGATACATTTCTTTTGAATAGGTTTCCAACTTGCAGCTTACTAGTATACAATATTGTTTGGCAGGCTAATTCTGTGTGCAGTTGCTTCTTTGCATCTCTATTGGAACCTATATCACCTTTCCCAGATTTTTCACTTTAATAAAAAACACTCGAAAATAAAAATAAATAAATAAATACATGGCCAAACTCCCAACCCCCTTTTACCTCACAACAAAAACATAAAACTATGTACACTTTCTAAAACAGATGCTTACCCTTCCAGACAGAAACAACTGATTCAAAGTGACAGCTATAGTCACTGGCATGACTAAAGTTTAGTAAGGCTAAAACACATTACAGCCTCTGTTTCAACTTGCACAAATTGCTATCTGTCTTTATGTTATCTCTGTTCTCCCAAATCTGAAAAAAGTGCATGCTTTTAGTCTTAAGAAACAAGTGCACTGGCTACCTTTGAATAAACAAACTAACTAGTGCACTGTTATATTTAATGCATTAAATACTTAGGTTACTGGGGTTGCAGATATCTGTATAATTATTCATTACCCACAGTTTCAAACTTCATTTATTTTCATTGGACTACTTGCCAATTTCTCTTTTAAAGTTAATTATATAGTACCTTCAAGATTACATTCAGAACATCATGTTCAGACCTTTTATGATTAATTGCTTGCACCTGCTGACTCATTGTCTCCAACTAAAAGCATCTGTTAATAGAAAAAAAAACAGCTAAAAACTTTACAAATGCAACAAAGCACCATTATAGCGCTCACTCAGAATGCAATGGTCTGACCTCTCATATGCATGTACATGTTTGCGCCATCCCCAGCTAAAAGTATGAGGTAATGAAAAAAAAAAAAAAGAGATAATAACTTTGCAAATGCAAGAAAGAACTACTATGTTCATGTGTTTTCTCATTTTTCAAGCGTATTTGCTTAAAAATTGTCTACAGCTTAAACTACGGACATTAATATAGACATCTATCTCTATAAAAACAAGGAACATTTTCTTTCAGTTATACATATAATATTATCAATAGACTTTAACACACCCCAGCAGCCCAAGACTGTAACATTATATTAACACTAACATACTTCTTTCCAACATTTCTTGTGACAGTGTAGCGAGTGTTTACATTACAATTAAAAAAACACAAGGCAAATGGTGTTTACATTACAATTAAGAAGAAAATATTTTCTTATTTTAGTACCACTAGCATATACAGTAGTCATATATAAAACACTGCATCTCACATTTAAAATAACTCTGCCTACATACTACACAGAATTGTTTTACAATATAAGATGTTCACATCACAAAATGATTATAGAAAAAATTAATAAGAACAAAACCTTATTTTTATTTACTATATCACACGACCCACTTTATGTTAATTAATGACATTAAGTGGGGCCTATGATGTAAAGTTCTCCTACTATAACACAATCCTCAGACTTCTAATCTTTCCAGACACTTCTTGCAGAACCACAGTTCAAATGGATAAACTACATTTAATGGGATTTTTGCTTTACAAATTACCCACTTATTCAATAATTTTACATTCATAATTTTACATTATTACTAGTCTTCTTCGTGATCATCTTGACCTCCCAGTAGTAGTCTCAGATTCAAATTCAAAGTACTCTTGATTTTTCTAGTCACCTCCAGGGCTTTTTGCTGTTGCTCAATCATATTCCTTTGGAACAATGAAAAAGGTAGAGGCCCACTCAGCTAGCTGGCTCATTCCTCAATAGCTCCTTAGCTTGTTCTATATTGAAAATTTTCTTTACTCCTCCAGGAAAAGAATCTTCTGAAGCAATCTGGATACAGCAACTTGAATCTCACACCTGCCTCTTGGCATTCCCCTGATTACAAGGATAAATGTTCTTCATGGTGTGCAGCAAATAATCATTTCCAAAAGAACTTTGGTGACCCCAGTTTTTAACACTTTTCACTTCTTACACAGTTTTGTCAGAAGCAGTAGCTTTACTAATATAGGTCATGGCTATTTTCGAATAGATTTTGGAGCACAGGCACACTGTGCCTTCACAGTTAACAAATCTCCCAGTTGCTTATTTGCACTTTCTTAAAATTAATGCAGCCTATTCCTTCATCCCCCAATTTCTGAATTTTAACTGGTCATCTGAATAGCTACTTAAAGCATTTTCTAGATCTTCTAGTTTTTCTAGTCTTCTGACATTTAACTTTATTCCTCCAGTGTGCTACTTATTTTAATCACATCTGAGTGACTTTGATTTATTTTTCCTCTAAAGTACAGCAAGCCATATTCTGTACTAAAGTTCATATTTGAATAGCTGCAATGTTCTTCACAAACATAGATTTTTCTTCCCATTTTCTGGGTATTTTCATCTTACTTTCTGCAATTTATTTTTTTCTTTCTTTCCTGCTAGCATCCAGGCAGTATAACTGCTAACCAGTAACTGAATTTACTAAAATCTATGAATTGTTAAAAAGCCAGTTAAAGTTATCAGCTTTCACATTGAGAGAGCTCTAATTAACCTGCTTCTCTGTGTGCAACCATCTTGAAAGTTCCTTGTTTCTCACATTCTTGTCTCAAATGCCCTGCACCCACATATCTCCACCACATAGACTACCATGTGGTGTTTGAAGAGTCTGTGGTGACAGGGTTCCCTAAACCAGTCTGAAGGAAATGTTTAGGCTGATTGTGTACCAGACTATTTCGCCATGAGAGCTCCTCTTTATACAATGAAAAAGGCGACGGGCATCTCCAGTGACTAAGAATGCTGTCACTACCTATTCATAAGGTACCACTGTAAATTCCTTGTATGTAGTCTCACTACACAGACCATCAATATGCCAGAAGATATACACGATGGGATCTTGAGAAATCCCCTTGCTGCTGCTGTTTTTTTTTTCCAAGGAAATCTGGATAAAGTATGACAGAAAAAAAATTCTGTCTCCTGGAACAAATCTGTTGTTCTGCTGTCTAATAATGCCCCTAGGAACAACACTTTCCTTGAAGAGATCAGTTGTGACTTGGAAAGACTGAGAGACAGAACTAGTCTCTGAAAGTATGTCAGTATAAATTGCAAGACCTTCTGGAGATTTCTGTTAAGTTTACCTTTATCAGACAATTGTCCATCAAGGGATAAATACGCACATCCTTGGTTCTGCAAAAAGCAGTTAATGAAGTTGGGCACTTGTTGAAAATTCAAACAGACAAGGTACAGGGCAAAGAGGTGAACTGGAAGTGAAGATCATCTTCTTCAAATTTTAAATATCTTCATTTCACCTTTATAAAGGGAATTTCAAGGTAGGCATCTTTTAGGTCTAAAGTGACCATGAAGGCAAGAGGAAAGAGAAGAGGAAGAAGGCTTTGAAGCATTTTAAATTTTGATACTTACAGGAATTTGTTTAGGTCTGAAAACTTTAGAACATGACTCTAACTCCTAGCTATTTTTGTGCAAAAAATGTCTTAAGCAGAATACTGAATTTTCTTCCCTTTTGGCACCCTTTTTAAGCCTCTTTGGTTTAGAAGACTCTGAAACAAAGATAAGAAAAAAAATATCCTTGGAGAAGTACTTGTCTCTAACTCTGGAAGCATGCTGGCATGCTGGAACAATGACACTGAGTACTGCATGTAAAGTACAATGGATTGTGGCAAGATCTAAAGTTGGCAACAGCTGAGACCTTTTTATGCTATAACCACAGTCCTGATATCTGAGTGGACAAAGTTGGCTAAGACCAGTAAGAGAAGATACAGCTCTGGAAATTAGGTTGACCGCTGGACTCCTGCAGGGAGGAATCTCAGAAGTGAAGACTTCTAAATTCAACATCATGATGAACATCAACATTTCTCCTGCCATCAGTGTATGAGCTTATATCGGATATGCATCAACACCAGTACAGGTTTTCCAAGCACAGAAACATATGACTTTGGGGTGATAAGTAGAACTCTGATACAGAGATTATACAGACTGATAGCACAGTAGCACAAGCACTGCACATTCAGGTATCCCAGAAGAGAAAATGTACACCCTTGGTCTCCGATCAATAGCACTATGTCCTATAATCACTGCACATAGAAATCTTTCATAATTAACCATACAGCTATCTCCTACAGAGCAGTCCACATGTTATTCTTCATCATAAATCATTTTCAAGTCCTCCAGGAACTCACAGCTGATCCACAGGCAGGGTTTTATCTTCCAGTTCATTCACAAATTCTGTATGAAGCTGAATCTTAATGCTTGGCAATATTCATAAAAAACACAACAAAGTCTTTCCAGCAAACATTTAATTTCTGTGCAGCATACAACTTCCAAAAATAGTCTAAAGCGGAACAAACCTGAAAACGGAATAATTAAAAAAAAACAGCTTCTCTTCCTATGTGAATGAAAGCCTTCATTTTACGCAGCTTGGATCAATATCCCCAAAGCTCAATTCAGCAGTGTTCTCCAAACATACAACCAGTCAAGTGACCCTTCTAAAGCTTTGCTGTGATGCAGTCTCACAACATTATGTCAAGGTTTCACATTCACTGCTGGTTCTGAATTTTTGACAGATTCTGCTGCCAGTGTTTTCTGAAGCAAGATTTGCCTCTATAAAATCCTCAGCTTTCTCTAACTGTGCAGTCCACAAGCCATCAGGCCTCTTGCACCATTCACAACCTTCCAATAAATCTTGTGTCAAGCAAAATAGCAAACTGAGAACCCTGATTTCTCCTGAACTGCACAGGTAGTAGAAGCTGAAAATTCCACAGAGGCAAATCTTACTTCAGAAACAAAGTATCAGACACTAGCACTAATGCTAAATCCCTTTTAGGCACACCATGACCTCAGCGCTCTCAGATGCAGTTACTTTCCATGTATTTGCATCCAATTTTTTTCTGCTATTCAGTGTATTAGCATTAAATATTTAAAGTGAGGCAAAGTAGCTGAAGCACTTTATTATGATCCCTATTTAAAAACACAGCCAGTCATTAAAAAGGAAGGGCCCAGCTTCTTGCCAATTTTGACAGTAAACCCACTACACCTACATGCTCACAGCATGTTCTTAATGCACACTAAAGTAAGTGTGGTGAATGCATGGAGGCCAACTGTAACATGGCTTGCTTTGTAGATGCCTTGCTTCAATAATACATAGATTTTGAAAAAGCACTTTCTGAAGAAAGCCTACAGTGATGTTTTCAATGAAAATATCCTGAACCATGAAGCTAGAGACTGCCTATGTTTAATCTCCATTAAAGGAATCTACCAACATTATGAAAGCCTCCATTAGCTTGGAGACTATGGTACCACAGAGCAAATAACAAGGAGCAAGTGATGATGTTAACCCATAGTTTAAAGTCTATATATTTGATGCATACCTCTTAACTGTCCAGATTTTCACAGAATGCCCAAATTTTTGCCTCATTTTTGGTTTGCACCTCATAAAATCTGCTTTTTGGGCAAATCACTGAGGACTGAAGTTACTTAATGACATATAATTGAGTTTCAGACTTCATATCCTTCAGAAATGCATGCTAACACAAGTCCTGTTAGTCTAGCAACTTTATAAGTTTGTAACAGCAATATTTAACATCTGTCCCTATTTTTGGGCTTTTGTACCCCCACTATTTTTAGCTTTGTCCAGATTTCTTGATCTAAGAAGTTGGGAGATGAGATATGATATAATGGGCATATTCAAAATGAAATGGAAAGTGATTTGGGGTAGCAAAACCCTAAAACCTCTCATAACCTAGAAGGCCACCCACTATTTGCAAACAAGCATTCCATGAACATTAAAGATTCTGTTGAACATGAGAACGTCTGCATTCCTGCAAACCCTGGGGACCAGATAACTAGCACCTGCCCTTCTGACTCCTGTACCAATGCCTTCTCATCAGTGGATAGAGCAGTTTTACTTATCCAGCAACAGTAAGACCTACAAAGCATCTATGGGCAGTAACTGTCAATCCTGTAGAGAAGTATACCTTGAGCACTATACACAATTCTCACACTTCTGTGTGGAAGCTACTTAGGGGAATGCACAAGCACCGATATGCAATCAAGAAATATCTGTCAAACAATGCCTCATAGAAGCACAGCAATTTATGTTCTTCCTTCGACCACTTTTGTGTTTTCTATCCTCCAAGCAGCTCCTCTGAATCCCTTTTGGAGGGATTAAAATGTATACACAATAAAAAGGAATCATCATAGCAGATCAGTCTCAGTGCACTATCCTCATGCTAACAAAGCTGAACCGCAAAATATATTGAAGTTAATGTAACAGGATGTTTGATACAGCTAGTATTTCCATTGCCTTAGCCTTTATAGAGGATTAAATTATGTCTCTCTCTCTCTTTCAAGGTGAGTTTACTCCTTCTCCCCAATATGTTTCCTAGCATATCGTGATCAAAACTGGTCCATGTTATGTCCATTTTTCCTTATGTAAAGCAAGCTGCAGTATGGTCAGTATTCTCATTGTTCATTATGCGAGTTACTGGAGCTATCTGGGCTAGTGAGGAATGCTCCTCCTCTGAAAAAGGACTTTGCCCAGGCAGACTATCCTGGTAAACAAATGCAAAATACATAAATGTTACCTTAGTGGATCTGAAACTGACAGCTGATTGTTTATGTATCTTCTGGTTATTACTGTGTTACAATAGTCTCATTACTTGATGTTTCTGACATTACTTATTACAATGTATTCTCTGCTATTTTATCAGGTGACGTAACTGCACTGATTTGTAAGTGGTTAAAGTTGATCAGACCTACTTATCTATCAAGGCTACCTTAGCAGTTCAGTTGTGTATCATCCCAGCCAGAAAACATCTTGTGAGGGACCCTTTCTCTAGATATTATGGTGTGTCTGCGTTCCCATCATTGGTGCCCTGCTGGCAGGACTGGGGATACTGGTATAGTCATTATTTCTTTCTCATCTCAAGACACATGCAGCCTTCTGTCTCCTATTCAAGCAGGCCTCCTAGTTTACCTTCAGCATGGCAAAGCCACATTCCCTCATGAGCAGCCAGACCAGTTCAATCCTTCTCCACTTTATGGAAGAGGTTGCAAGTCGCAATTATTTCCAGTAGTGGTAGGTCTCCTATGTCTTGGGCATCACCCCAATCAGAGGATCCACAACCAATCTAGTGAAATTCTCCAAGGCGAAGAAACCAGTTATCTATTGGTCGGTTTGCCACAAGGACTTTGGTATACATGGTTTGCTGACTGAACGATTGGCTTACAAGGCTCATTTGCTTGACAAGTACAGCTCTTCTCTCCAACTAAGTAAATCAGTACTGGTTAATCATCTTCTCCCATGCAATGTGGCTGGTTATCTGTCAAAAATCTCTGTTAGTCAGCCAGTATCAGGCAAAAGCTCCCACACAGCCATGTGCTCATATGTCTGTACTTTTAAAATGTTGTTATTGTTCTCTTCTTGTTGGCTTCTTTTGTCATGAAAATGCTGTTAAAATTTTAGTTCATTGCTTTTATCGAAGTCTGTACTATGAAGTAAAGAAGATGAAAGGGCACTCAAATGCTCATCATTCATACAATTCTGCAATAAAAGACAGCCAAACTGGCCATACTGATGCATTCATGGTTTTTGTTTGTTATCTCTACTGTTTTTTCTCAAGCATAATGGCACTACAGTTGTACCTATCTTCTTGATGAACATAAGGCTGTTGATGACAATAACAGCATGACCTTAACTTAGGCAGATGAAACACAGCAGCTGCAAAGGAATGATTTGGCTACTGTGGTTTAAACCAGTACAATTTTCTTCTGAGAAAAGTGCTAATTGCAATGCTTCATTCAATTGTCTGCATCAATTACATTTCCATTTCCTATAGGCAGCCAACTGATAACTGAGAAAAAGGCATAAGAATCTGAAAAATTAACAGTCTCCAGGCTGGAAAATGGATTGAGTTGAAAAGATGGACTGTGCAAGCAAGAACTGAATACATCAATATTAGTTCTCCCCTTTGGAAAGCAAAGGAGCAGAAGGCAGTACTTAGCTGAGAACTGCCTGAGGACAGTAATAGGTGGAAAACAATTGTACTGTGTAGAGAGTCTGACACATGGAATGAGACAGCTCATTATTTCAGAATAGTACTCCAGCAACTCAGACCAAACAGTTCCAAATCCAAAATCACTAGTTCCTCAATAACCTATATAATCACACAAACCAAAATCCATTATAAAAAAAAAAAAAAAAGAAGTACAGAAGCACACATGCACCATTTAATGCAAATTTACAGTTCTCTAAAAGCCATAACAGAAAAGGACATTCATGGTACACTGGGTAAAATATATTAAAGTAATATACTAAAGTACTACTACTTTAAAGTCCAGAACCCATCTGAATCAATACCTTTCATGAGATCCCCCAGCTCCGTGATATTGAGAGATGAAGCCCGGACTACAAACCAGATGATCTGAGACAGATTCTGGGAAAATGAAGAAGTCAAGCACTGGAGTTGTTGGAATAAACAGCCAAAATTAACCTGCCCATTCTAGGAAGGAGGTGGTCAAGCCTGTTACAATTCACCCGCTGGTATAAGAGGTATATGGCATGCATCAGTATGACCTCTGGATGTGTGCTAGTCTTTGCCACTCTGTGCTTGCTTGGCAACCTTCATAGGGTGTTGGTGGGATTCTGCATATCCACAGGTATCCACAGCTGCTCAGGAGAGATTTGGCCAAAAAACAGAAAATACACATCATGACTGTGACTGCCTTGATGATGGCCACTCCACAAACATCCCTCACTCTAATGTAGGGAATGAATGACCGTTATTGGTGGCAGTTAGGTCACTAGGCACAAGGGAATGGGAAAAAACATACAAAAAATATCCATCATGAGAACATATACTAAGGTATATTTGCAATATGTAATTCCTTTTATGTATACAGCCAACCCCAGAAAATAGAAAAGGTGACTTCGCTGTTAGCAAAGTTACAGCAAGGGACATAACCACTGTTTCAAAGCCTGGACATGAAAAAAAAACAAAGAACAAAGTGAAACTACTGTTACCCCTAGGTGAGTTCGACACAAGAAAGGTTAACTTTTCTCATGACACAAATACAAAGAAGAAGATGGTAGATGTTAGTGATAAAAAAATATTATAATACATACAAAAAAGGCAGATACCTTCTAATCTGTGTAACTAGCAGTAAGAGACATGCAGAATGCCAAAAAAAAAACCTTCTAGCACTGTATATGATCTGGGAGACTGTGAAGAGTAAGCATATCAATACTGATTCAGCTAATGCTACCTAATATGCACAGTCATTTGCAGGTTCGAAGCACGCCTGTAACTCTAATATTGTAGCAGACAGATTTCTATAAATGTTGTGTCCCAAAGATGACGTGTCCATTACTGTAGTAGGAAAACATAATGCTGGACCTTCTGTTTGTGACACAATTACCAAGTTAATGTTGCTGAAAGATCAGTTCACCCTTTAAAATGATTAAAAAATATATAAAAGTAAAATTTACAGCAATTAAAGTTAATGAAGAAATGCAGCATAAGCTGCTCGTGTTTGGGAACTAATGGGTCCACTGAGCATTCTCAGGATTATTTAGTCATCAATGATAATGAATTGACATTGCCAGCGGTGCTAATGTACCAATGCTCCATACTGCCACAGAAGTAACAGCCTTTCCTTCCAAAATCAGAACATTCACTTCACTTGTTCAGGAATTAAACTGAATTGCTAAATTGTTACATTAATTTTTGCCAGAGTCTAATAGCAGAGACTGTACTTAGTGAAGACTAAATCAAGTAATTAGATTATGCATGGCCTTCTGTTCAAAATACACATTTGTAATCAAAGCTCTGGCTACAATGGGATTGCAAAGTTCCAACAGCTCATTTACATCTTTTTGTGGCAGTTTTTATTCTGGCAGAAGCCACATACAATACACACTTCTTGAAACAGCATAAGAAGAGACAAATGTCTCAAAATGTGTAAGATCAACAGATGGTTAAAATGCAGCTGACTAATAATGCACAAAACACCAAAATTCACACGTGTGAATTTTCTTTCAGCTCAAAGCACAGCAATACTGCTATTTTGTATGTCACAGAAATATTCTTTTTGCATCAAGCCTGAGGAGGTACACTGCAGAACATGCTTTCTCATTCTCACTTTTCTGTTTCCAGTTCTTTTAACTTTTACCTGGTAAACTAAGATCAGAAGATCTAGAAAACTAGTGCTTTATACATATAACACTGCTATTACTCTTAAGAGATTAATTTCTTTTATGGAAAAGAATGTAAGCTAATATAATGCTACTGATGTGCAGCAACAGGCTGTTCCTTCTAATAAGCACTGGTATATTAATATTAATATATTTTTTTTAATTCTGGATTACCTAGAACAATTAAATTTCACAGGCCCATATTTAGTTGAGTGAATTTCCCTAACCACTAGTCTTTGTTTCCTATTGCCCGTACCTATCACTCTCCTACTCCAAGTCCCTTCAGTTTCCTACACGGGTGTGATTCTTAAGGTTTCAAAAAGTCAAGTCACATCAACTAAGGCTGCTTTGTAAAAATCTACTGTAACCCAGTCATAAAATAATTTCTGGAACTACATGAGTGCACACAACGATGTAAGCATGCAACAGTGCAACACAGTAGCACTTGGAAAAAAAAGCTGTTGCCACCATATATGCTGGAAGTGTGCGAGGATTAAGATACCAATTAAGAAACCAAGGAAAAGACACCTGCCTTCTAGGTGGGATGGATATGTAGAATCCCTTTCAAAAACAGTTATGTAGGAATTCGTTCAAAGAAGGGGATCCATGGGCAAACATGTTGAAATGTCTGAAAGATGAACCTTGTAGAGGAATAAGAACAGCCAGAGGATAATAACTCAAACAAATATTGCAGAACCAGAGAAATGTTAGCCTTAAAAATGGGTCTTGGTTCTCAATGTGACACTAACTAGAAAATCTTTTCAATTTGTTAATATATGACTTCCTAGTAGCAGGTTTATTTGCCTCATTTCATACCTGCAGCATGTTCTCAGAAAACAGTTGTCTAAAGGGTATTAAAATTTGATCATCCAGGCAGACAGATGAAGCTGGTTTAAGTTGCAGCGTATCATACAACCCCTGTCAGTAGGCTCAGTCTGTGAGGAAACTAGCAGCAATTGCCCTTGGCCATTTCCAAAAGAAGGAAGAGGCACTGTTACCTGGGCCAGAAGGAAGTCACCACAGTGATCTTTGGAGAGTCCTTCTGACTGAGTCTTTAGAAAGGCCATGATCAGTGGAAAGGCATACATAAGCATTTCTGTCAAAGTAAATGAGAACACATCTGTTCTCCAGGCCTACTTGTAAGGAGTCCTGAAGCAGAATTTTGCCAGTTGTTTGTTGTGAATGGAAGTGAACAGATCTATTTGAAGTGTTCCCCACATCTGGAGCAAATCCTAGGATACCCCCTCCACAGACAGATCAAATTCTTTTAGATCCCCTGCTTCAATTTCTGACAGTCTGCACTAGTTCTGCTCAGTTTGTCTGCCACCACATTTTACTCTGATAGTGTTAAAAAAATGTGTAGAGTGATACTGTGCTGAACTGCTTATAATATAGACTACCAAGGTTAATATGCACAGAAATCTGGAACCGCCCATGTTTTGTTTATGCATTACATCACTGTACTGGGGACCACAAATGGCTGGAAGAGTTGAGTGCATTTATTACTACTAACATCTTTTTGATGTTTGTGTGTTTTAGTCCATCTTTTTTTTTTGTTCCAAAGACTTTGCATCTTTACCATCAAAGGTGCACCACCCCCAACAAAGTCTAAGGAATGTTTGTCACAGACTGTATCGGAATGGGAGACCTGGATTCAGGTAAAACTGCTCTCTCCACCGAAGTTGTTCCCCTTTTACAAATCCCAAAACTGGGATTTGAAAAGTCAAGCGGTGTTGTTGTTGGGGCCATACAGATTTTAGGTATTTATTTTTTGGTAGTTAAAATACGTAAGCTACATACACGTATATTGTTGACAGATAAAACAGTACTATAAACAAAAAGGAGAATGTTAAAAAAGTAGAATAAGTTGTATGTTTTGGTTGAGTAAATATAAGGTTTTGTACGCAGAGTAGCAGAAACTTAAAAGGTTACATAAGAATTTCAGGGAGCAGAGTATAAAAGAAGCTTTAGAGGTTGCATAGGATGAAGTAGTTAATGGTAAGTTTTAGTAAGTTAGTTTGACTGTACTATAAAGGTAGGTAATAATCAGGCAGGGTGAGTACAACTGCAGGACCAGTGTTTTTTAAAGTGGTCTTTGGTTGCTAGCTTAAATTGTTTGGGGTGAGTCAGGGTCCTTATTTCTAGTGGGAGTTTGTTCCATGCAATAGAGGGATGGTAGCTATATAAGTTACACCCTGTGTTGGATTTCGGTTTATGGAATTTTAGTAGGTCTTGGGTTGAGCTTCAGAGAAGTCTGGTAGGGGAGTAGTGAGAGATGAGAGAAGACAGACTTGGGCAGAAATCAGGCTGATATAGGTTAAAGTGTATGATTTGGAGTTGAGATTGTAAGAAAGGTGAGGTAGTTCGGGCCAGTTCAGGTATTTTAGGGAGAGACACTGGTAAGATTTATATGTTTGGTGAGCTGCAAATCTAGCTATTTTGTGATAGGGTGATTCAAATTTGGTACGTAGGGAGGAGTTTAGATTTGTGAATACTTGGGAACGGTAAGTTAAGTATGGTAGAAGGTAGGCATGAGTAAGAGAAATCCTAGCTTCAGTAGTTAGGAATTTGTTGTTTCTGTACACTCATTTTTTTGATACAATTGTTAATGTGAAGATCGAATTTTAGTTGGTCATTAATGGTAATGCAAAGGAGTTTTGTGCTAGTTTCGAAATCTATAGGAGTACTGTCTAGGGATCTTATGGAGAAGGAAAGTTTAATGTGGTTTGAAGATTTAGGTAGAAAGAGTAGTAATTTTGTTTTCTTAGGGTTGAGGATGAGCTGATTACTAGTGAGCTACGTGTCTACTGAGCTGAAATTATCTGGGTATTTGTTAGGAGTTCTAAGGGGGAATTAGCAATAGTTATGACTGTAGAGTCATCTGCGTATTGCACAATGTTAGACTGAAGACAAGAGGAGTACAGTGAGTCGGTGAAGCTATTAAAGAGTAGAAGTCCAAGAATGGAACCTTTTGGAACACCAGTTCTTACTGAGAGAGGGATAGACAGTGCTGAGTCCCATCGTACTGACTGCAGCCTATCAGAGAGATAGCTAGAGAACCATGCAACTGTATCAGGGGAGAAGTTTAGGTCTACAAGTTTACTAAGTAGCAGAGTGTGTGAGACAGTGTCAAAAGCCTTAGAAAGGTCAAGGAACAGACAGGATATGAGTTTGTGATCATCTTTAGCAAGGGCTAAGGTGCTGAGAAATGACAGTAGAGCTGTGGTTGTACTATGCTTGGGACGGAAGCCATGCTGTGTTGGAGTGAGAAGTTTTTCTTGTAAGAGATAATGCATAACTTGTTTGTGTATACATTTCTCAAGGATTTTGGAGAGAGGGGAGAGGATAGCGATAGTTTTGAAATTAGATATTTCTCTGGAGTTACCTCCTTTATGAATAGGAAGATCATAAAACTGTTTCCAGATAGAAGGAACTTTAGCCTCAGAGATGGAACAATTGACTAGTACAGATACAGGCATAGCAGGGGAGTGTGCAGCAATCTGGAGAAAGTAAGAAGGAATATTGTCTGCTAATACAGTGCATGGTTTGAGCTTTCAGAGTAGAGTTCTGATATAGTCAGTGGAGACACATTTGAGAGAGAAGGAGTTTACTGAGATAGTGGTTAAGGGGTGTATAGGGAGGCTTTGAAGTGTTATTGTTTGAGAGGTTGGGGTTAAACAGTTTGGAAATGGATTCGATAAAGCAGGTGTTGAAGGTATTGGCAATTTCTTCAGGTGACTTGTCAGGACATGGGTTTGGTGAAGTTGGGTAAACTGGATGTAGTATTTGGTTTATAGCATTCCAGAATTATTTTGGATCAGATTTTAATGTTTTTGGGAGATTATAATAGAAGTCTGTTGAGGAAGAATTAACGGGTTGCCAGGGTGTGCATGCAAATGTGTATGTGTTGGTGTGTGTGTGTGTGTGTGTGTGTGTGTGTGTGTGTGTGTGTGTGTGTGTGTGTGTGTGTGTGTCTGTGCGTGTGTGTCTGTGCGTGTGTGTGTGTGTCTGTGCGTGTGTGTGGGGGTATATTTTGTATTTGTTCTTTCTAACTTGTTGGACTGTCCCTGTTATCACTGAATCTTTCTCATGTTGAGTCTGGTTAGAGGAATCATGATGCTATGAATTCTAAAATCCTGAGAAATTCCCTTGCTGAAGTATTTGAATGGAAAAACTCAGGACTAGGTTGAGATACATATCTACTTTTTTCCTGTGGGAGAAAAGCTCTTTGAATGGATGCATCCAGTAGACACCCTAGAAATACTATTCTGTAGGATGGAATATGACAGTATGTTTTGAATGTTCTCCTGAAAACTAAGTCTAATAAACTCTATTACACAACTGAGGAATTCCTGATACTTGGGAAAAGAGACTGCAAAGATAAGCAAGTTATCTAAATAAAGAAAAAGTGCATACTTTGTAATTAGCTATCACTGCAGCCAGACACTTTGTGAATACCCTTGGAGCACTAGATAATCCTAAGTGTAATGCAAACACAGAAAACCTTAACAAAAAGTTTGAAGTCTTCGGTTACTGAAATGTGATAAGCATCATTTATATCTAGAATTACCAAAAAGTGAAAGAGGGAATACAAGGTAATAGGTTGTGAAGGGGCAGCATATTGTAACTTTGTAACTTTCAAAAACTGTTTGAGAAAGGAAAATGTAGGACTGGTCTCCATGAAGCTTCATTCTTTGGTACAAGAAACACCCTTAATAAAAACTTTTCACTTCAAGGAGAGAGAGAGAGAGAGACAGGTTCTATTACCTATTGAGCCAGCAGCTGCTGAATGGCAGACGAAAATACAGAAGTTTGATCCAGTAGATGAGGAGTCCCCTGAAAAGAAGGTAGGGACTCCCACAAACACCTGTCTCCTGATGGATAACTCTGAACCAATCTGTCCGAGATTATCTATTGCCAGAGAGAAATGGAGAACTCCCTGACCTGCTCAAGCTTTCAAAGGACCCAGTACGCGGAAGGTGTGGACCCTGGCTGGTTGTTACATCCTTGGCAGTATAATAACCCATACAGCTTAGGCTATTGCAGCAGGGATATAATGATGAACATATACTTGTTACAATACACAAACATTCAACAACTCGACACTTCCTTCAAAGATCATTTGGAAACTGACATGTACTGACAGACAAGTGATTTGGTTAGTATTTACACTTCCATACAACACAGACATGGTTTGGAAGCATTCAACAATTTTTAATTAGTGGCTCTCTTTCAAACAATGTAATTCAGCTATTTAATTTGTGTTTAATTCAAAATTAGTTTATTTCTGATGTGGCACACTATCAACAAGTGAAGGATACTTTGCCATGGATGTCCTGTTTGCCCCTTCATATGCAAATGGCTTACTGGTATGTTCAAACTGGAAACTTTGTATTGTCACAACTTTTTCAAGTAGACTGTCAATTATTATAGGTTCATAGGTAGGTACTAGGCTATCGGCCCTGGGGCCTATACAAGCCCAGCCAAAAAGGTACCCTGGCTTTTGCCACCCAAGAAAATTATTTTCCTGTGCCACTGTCGAGCAGAGCCACAGAGGTAATCCCCGGGGTGAATTTCCTATTTCCCATCCAATCATCAAGATTTTTCTTGAAGAGTGCTAATGAGGAGCTTTGTTTGATATAGATAGGTAGTTTATTCCAGAGTATGGGAAGTCTCTGGGACAGGAATCTATCCCTCTGGCATGTTCTGTTTATTGTGGTGACAAAGTTTAGGTCCCTAGAGTGTGTAGCTCGGAGGGATTTGGATTTCTTTAAGTGGAGCATGTCCAACAGCTCTCGGTTTGACATAGCTTTGTATGTTAGGCAGAGATCACCTCTGAGTAGGCGATATGCAATGGAGTAAAGCTGGAGATTTTTGAGATGGTCTGCGTAGGGCATCTGTTTGAGGCCAGTAATCCTCCTTGTGAGGTATTTTTGTGGCCTTTCCAGTTGTTGGAGATGTCTTGTGAGGTACATACCAAAAGGGGCATTGTACTCTACAATGGGTCTAATGAGTGATGAGTAGAGGGGAACAATGACCTCTGTTTTTCTGGATGAGAAACCTTTTGTGATGAGGTGTGCCACGTAGAAGGATTTCCTGACTACTGTGGCGATGTGATTATTAAAGGAGAGACTACCGTCCACCTGTGTCCCAAGGTCTCTTATCACACTTTTAGTGTTAAGTATACTACCGCCTATGTTGTAGTTCATGGGTACCAAAGGGGATGACGATGCACTTTTTGGCATTGAGCTTGAGGCCATGGCTTTGACACCAGGCATCTGTCTCAGTGAGGCCCTTTTGTAGGCTGTCCACATCGTTAGGAGTTTCGATTATGGCTCCTAGTTTGCAGTCATCTGCGAACTTCGATAGCCAAAGACCTTCTGTGTTAGCCTGTACTTCAGAGAAGTAGATACCAAACAGGAGAGGACCCAGGACTGAACCCTGTGGTACTCCACTTGTCACTGGTCTGAAGTCGGATTTGGAGTTTGCTACTTTCACAGCGTGGGTTCTGTCAGTGAGCCAGTTGGCAACCCATCTTGTGACATAGGGATTTATACCTAGTTTAGTGAGTTTATCTATAATTCCAGAGTGGGGGATGGTGTCGAAAGCCTTGGCAAGATCTAGATAGGCTGTGTGAACCACCTTACCCTTGTCTACGGCTTTGGTGACTGCTTCAAAGAAGTCCATCAGGTTTAGGAGACATGATCTGCGTTTTACAAACCCGAACTGGGTGGGGTCCAGAGTTTGGAGATTACCAATGTCTTTGTTTATAAGTTCCATGATGATATGTTCCATGGCCTTGCAGACCAGGCTCGTCAGGCTAATGGGGCGGTAGTTCCCGGGGTCCGTGGTGGCTCCCCCCTTGTGGAGTGGGATAACTGTCGCTGTGCACCATTCAGCAGACACAAAGCCTGAGGTGAGGCTATGACTGAACATGGTACTTAGGTGGGGTGCCAGTTCGTTCTGTAGTTCGTGTAGAACGCAGCCTGGGATGTTGTCTGGTCCCATGGATGCTGTGTACTTGGCTTTGGAGAGTGTGGTTTTTACCTGTGCAGCCGTGATTACAGGAACTTTGTATTCTTCCGGTATAGAGATGGGCTCTTTAGCGGGTGAGAGGGAGGTAAAGTTAGCACTGAACCTATCTGCCAGGATGTTGGCAAAATCAGTTGGGTCTGTATATTTAGTGCCATTGTGCTGTAACTCAGAGTAGATCTGAGTGTTGCCATTGAGATTCTTGAGATAGCTATAGAATGCTTTGTGGCTGTCTTTAAAATCAGTGGCAATTTTGTTTTCGCAACTAGCTTTGGAGGATTTTATCAAGGATCGCAGCTTCTTATTGAGGCTGACCAGGGAGCTCCTCCACTCATGGGATTTTACTCTCTTTTGCAACAGTTTCTTCCTTCTGTTGTACAGTTTGTTTATGGCAGGGGACCACCAGATTGGCTTCCTTTTTTTGGAGGATAGCGTCTTGGTTCTGTTAGGGATAGCACGATCCATGCACTCATGTAAGTGCTTATAAAGTGCAATTGTGTAGGATTCAGTAGTTGTAACTGTATTGTCCATCTGCATGGGTGTCATGAAGTTCACCACTTCTGTCTTAAGAAGCATGAAGTTGGCTTTGGAGAAATTTTTTACCATGGTTTCCTTAATGGGGGTGGGGGCAGGATGTGGATATCTAGGGTAATTAGCTTATGGTCGGATCGGACCAATGAGGCGTTGACTTCAGGTGTGGAACACCGGTCATTCATGTTGGTAATGACTATACCTAGGATATTGTTGCCAAGGGCATTGGAGTTTATGAATTCCAGTAAGCACTGAGCGAAGCAGTTGGTACATGAGTAATTTTCCCTGTTAATGGTGGGGTAGTTGAAATCGCCCATTATTAGGGTGTTTGGTTGAACCCTAATATTTTCCAGTACATCAAGAAAAGAGGAGTGGGAATCCTGGGGCATGGTGGGTGATCTGTAGCAAGCTACAATTTGGATTGCAGTTTTGCCTAGAGTTAGTTGCACTTGGATAACCTCAGCTGCATTATACTGAGCAACTAGCCTGGAGGTGTGGATATCCTTAACGAATATGGACATAACTCTGCCTTTGGTGTTCTGGTCCAGGTTACATGGCCTAAAAGTATGGTATGAGTTATAGCCTGGTAGTGCAGGGGTGCTCTCTGGAGCCTTGAACCAGGTCTCAGTCACTGCACAGATATCGATGTTCTCCATTTTAAGGAGTGCCTCGAGTGAGTGCATTTTGAGATTTAGACTTCTAGCATTGAGTAGCATCACCCTCAGTTTTTGCTTGCCTGTTCCTGTTACGGTGGTGAATTTGTCATTTGAACCTTGCCTAAAAAAGGCACTATAGGGGCGGCAAGAACCTTAGCTAGTATCCGGAATCCCAGGGGTGACAGGTGCAGGCCATCTCTGGCAAAGCATCGTGGTCTGTCGACCATGTCATCCCAGGCAGACAGATACTGGATCCCTTTAGAATGGCACCAGAAGCTTAGCCAATTGTTGAAGTCAATCATTTTGTCCTTGTACTGCGGCATCATTCTGGGTAATGGCAGAATGCTACTCAGGGCTAGGGTCATACCTGCCTGGGCTACAAGATCAGAGAGCTCTTCCATGTCTCTTTTCATGTAGTCCAGGGAGGTATGTTTCAGGTCGTTCACACCAATATGGACAATGACAGAGTCATATTTGTACTTGTGGAGTGACCTGAGTGTGTGGGCTATGTGGAGGATCCTGGCACCTGACAGGCAGCTGACAGTAACCTTCTCCTTGTTTAGCCTGGTGAGTGGGACATCAGTGTGCCTGACTATAGAGTCACCTATAACCAGTGTGTTGGGTATGCTGTTTTGCCTTATTGGCTGTGGTTGAGTGGCACACTCAGTCTGCAGGCTATGTGTCATTTGGGTTGTGTTGGGGGGGGGTTGCTTGCATTTCTGCTTTGGAGGTCTCTGTTGCTTGAGCAGATTATTATTGAGAGCCTCCGCGAATGTTTTTGTGTTTCTATGTGTGGATTTTGGTGGTGTAGATTTAGTTAGACTATGTGATGAGTGTGGTGTGGTGCAAGTGTTAACCTTCTCCTCCTGACTGTCAAGTTCAGTCTTGATTGGAGAGAGCTTTACCTCCAGTTTAGCTAGATAAGTGCATCTCTCACAGGTTGTAATGTTGGGTGGTAGGAGGAGAGGGTTGTCTGTGTACATGAGGCAACTTCTACATTGCCCCAAGATGCCCAGATTCATCAGATAGACAGGAGAGAACACTGGGAGCTGACCCTTCCACTCCTTATGTGGTAGATAGGTTACCTAATACTTACCACTCCCACTGATAAGCTAGAAGGCTTCCTTCCAAAACAGAAAGCTTGGAGGGGGGGGCTCAGAAGCTTACATACAGGCAAACCTGAATCTGGACTACACTAGTTACAGGAAAGGTATTTTATATATATATATATATATATATATATATATATATATATATATATATATATACAGAAAAGTAGCTAAAACAGCAGTAAAAACAATTCAAATGCAGTGCAAGCTAGCACACTTGAGTATGTAGCAATGTTAGACCAAACAGTTTAAAAAATGCAATTAAATTAAAAATGACTAAAAACAAGTGCAGAAAGAGTCTATTAGGTAGAATGAGGTAAAGAGATGGGACTGGGGGGGGGGGGGGTGTCCCAGATCAAATCTACAGTGGAGGCTGGCAACTGCAAAAGCCTCCAAATTTAAACAACAAGACAGGAATAGGAAGGGTGGGTATGGGAAAACCAACACCTTCAGCAGAGATCTGAAAAACTATACAGTGAAGCAAAAATAACAGTGCACAACTCTGAAGTCAGCCAGCAATGATATAAAATTAGTCAAACAACAATTACCAGTACACAACTCTGACGTGCCAGAAAAATATACTCAGCTCTGTATATCTCCAGATAGTTTGAAGAGCACTCTGTCAGGACACAGGAAGGCTCCAGCAATGATATGCTTTATTATCCTTTTATTGATTTACCATTGTTAATTTGTCATTACTACTAAATTTGAGAATTTTATGTTGAATTTATATTACAGCAGATTTGGATAAAGTTTTACTTTTGAAATGTCTATGCAGAAAATCATCTGGCTTTAACAGTATGACACCATATTGTTTGGCCTAAACTTTACATAAAGCCTTGTGATAGTCTTAGTTGCCTTAACAGTTTGTTGTCATTCAAACCATTTGAAATCCATCTTCCCTTATGGGAGATTGCTACAGTCCCATCAGGCCCACAATTATTGGACAAATTACTTAACTGAGACAGAAAGCATTGTTAAATGTTTTATATCCAGTGATAATTTTATTTCTGATACAGTTCAATGCTACTAATAACAACACTAACAACACTGCCACACAATTCAACACTCATACTTTTTTATTCAGTATTTTCTTTATTAAACCACAATCCTTCAACTTCCCTCACTATCCCTACCAACTATCCCTACCAAAATAAATAATCAATCACCTTTGTTACGTTTTCAACCAGTCCCACCCTTGACAATTAAGAAAATGCATAAACTAAAGCCTGCCACCTTACCTACTGATAATCTTCCAGCAGAATACCTAAAAATTGCAGCAGATGTTCTGACCTACCCAGTATGCATTTTGATAAATAGAGACATCAATGAAACATATGTACCAATTCTCTGCAAAAGCCATATATCATACCTGTTTATAAATGTGGAAACTCCACAGACATCTCCAACCACAGACCCATATATATTTTACTGCCACTTTCAAACGCTCTAGAAATATGCAACCATGCACAGCTTCTCAAACACCTCATTAGAATAATCTCATTTCCAAAACCCAATACAGTTTCTGATCATATCACAGTAGAACCACTGCCATTCTTAGCTTTACTGACAGCATCAACCATCACTGAAATAAAGGTAATCCAATCTCATCCTTGACCTGTATAAAGTTTTTGACACACTCTCTCACCAAAATATACTATTTCCTTAGACCTTAATTATGCATCCCTCTCTTGGTTTCACAGCTATTTATCCAACAGGTATCAAACTGTTAAATGGAGATATGAATTTTCATTGTTCCTCTAAATCTCCACTGGAGTCTCTCAATGGTCAATCTGGGGTCCCTTACTATTTAAAATCTTTACAAATAACCTGCACTCTGCAACCACACATTCTAGCACTGTGCAATATGCAGATGACTCAGACTTTATCTTCTCAGCCTCAACCCTTCAAATCCTTCAGATGTTTACCCAAGAATTCTCCTCCTCTATTGAATTATGATTAACATCCCCATACTGATCCTGAATCCAACAAAAAACAAGTTAATGTTATTCCTTCCCAAACACTTCACCTTCACAAACTAAATTACTAGGGGTTACAATTAATGATAACTTAAAATTTGATCAGCATATACTAATATGTTATAAAAAAAAATCAGAAACTAAACTTCCTCTACAGAGCATAACCCTATATCTCTGCACACAGCAGGAAAACTATTACCTTATCTTATCTTCTACCATCACTCCCTTTATGCAGCCGTGAATTTCACCAATAAGATAAAACTCAAAAGTGTGCTACAACAAGACAGCCACATTTGCTGTCAGCCTTTCTTATCTAACCCACCAATGTCTGGCCCTACAAATGCTACACTTTGTTACAACTAACACGCTACATAATCTATGCACAACTGCTTACAGCATACAATCTAATCTATAATTCAGAGCAATGGCCATTAGGTTGAGATCACCTATCCTTCAGGAGTTTACAGTTGGTAAGGAAGAATCAAAGATAACACTATACGCAGATGGCATACTAATATACATGTTAGATCCAAATAGACATATGGGCTGTTAATGGAAATATTAAGTAACATTGGTACCCTTTCGAGGTAGATGGTAAATGCGCAAAAAATGTAGGTAGTAGAAGTGAACTACTCTCCCTTGGAAGACCTGAGGAATGAATTTCCAGACAAATGGAGTAAGAATCAAAGATACATAGGAATCACTCTAGCTCAGAGGTTGGACGAAAATGATAAGGATCTCTTACAATGTGGTAAAGAAGGGAATCCTAGACAGACTCAAACATTGGAAATTGTTAGAGCTACATATAGACCAAAAGGTGCAATCATTACAGATACATATATTACTTTATATTTATTTTATGTATTTCAATGGCTTAGGATTATGTGATGTTTCTTAAGCTAATGGGTAAACTGGCGGTCCTTGATGTTCAGGGACAGACAGAGGTGTGGCTGAGGTAATTTACTTTATGGAAAGCGATGAATATACCACCAAGGTAGTTTGACTACGAAGTCAAACGGTTGAGCAAAATGGAAAATTAATATTTAGTGTTTTTTGGACAAAAAAGATAATAAACACTGTCTCTGGAATGAAGTGACAGAGGCTCACTCTTGGATGGTAGACAAAGCAAGGGGTGACAGGTCAAAAAGCCTGGGTGGCACCTATATTAGAGACCCAAGTAGGCTCCAAGGAAAAAGGCATTGTGGTGACAAGTTTAAAACATTTGGAAATGCTTTATTGATCACAATTAGAGAAATTACATTAACTTATAACCTGAGAGAGAAATTTAATTTAGAGGTATGTGACTATTTAGCTTAAGGGGAAATGAAGGCCATACACATGAAATGACAGGTAATATTGGAGAATTGGAAGCAACCAGAAATGTTTAACAAAGGGATTAGTATCCAGGCTTTGTGGTTTGATTAGTGTATTGATGTACAAACAACAAAGGACTTATAAGATTAGTTGAGGGTGGAAAATGAATGGCATAATTCCAGAAAGTAAGCAAAGGGACATTTATCTTTGATGCTGAGGAACATAAACTATTCCTGAAAATTCCACATTTTTGTCTGGAAGTGTTTACATAAATACATTTATATACCACATAGGTTATCAAAGATGTTCCCCACTACTGCGGTGAGGTGTGGTGGAGGACTGAGAGGAACATGGTCCCACAACTTTTAGGAATTCCCCAAGTAAGAGTAATTTATGAAAAGTCTACAAGAAACAATGCATAAGTTATGGTCCAACAATGGAAGGATGAGAAAGTCTACCTTTTCCCTAGATATCCTAGAAAGTCATGGCTGACAAAAAGCAAAGAATGCACTTTTGGGGGAGATTATATTGGCATCCAAAAAAAAAACCTATCAAAATAAAATGGAAACAAGGGGACGACTAGGACTAGTAATGACCAGAAAAAAAAATCTGAAGCAAAGGGCTGAAATACAAACAGGATTCAATCGGAGTAGAACTATAATGAAAATTTCAGCATGAAGCTATCCCAGTTAAAATCTAAGAAGCTATTATGGGAAAAGGAAAGTACATTTCTGGCTTTTCATTCATGTGAACCAGAGTTCTTCTCTAACTCAATTCAACTGCCCACAAACTAATATTTAATCCATAGCTGCCCTGCCCTTTCATCTCTATTTACAGTTTACCACCCTAATAAACCTCTCCGCTCCGAAAATCAAATGCTCTTGCTAGTAGAAAAACCTAACCTCTCTGCTGGTCAATTGCTCCACTCCTTTTCTACTGCTAGACTTTGGAACTCACTTCCACCTTCACTTAGATCCATGACAAATACTTCTTTCTTCAAAAAATCTTTGAGACATCTTTCCTCCCAGTGGCTATGCTCATGTGATAGTTCCTCACAACCTATTACCCGACTCACTCTCCCCTACTACTACTCCCACTTTTCCTACCTTCGTCCTATATTACCCTCAAAAAATCTCCTTCATCCATGGATAATAATCTAATTCTGTACCTTTGTAAACATGCACTGTCAGCTGACAGATTTATGTACAGCCGCTTTGCTTCTTAATTGGTTAAAAACTATGTATTCTGTTTAAAACTTTGTATGCTGTTTAAAACTTGTGCTGTACCATTATGGGTTGTTATTCAAATGTATGTATTGTATTTCATATTGGAGCTTTTCTCCACGGGCCTCCACTGAAAATGGGCACTTTTTGGCCCAATGGACCTTCCTGATAAACAAATGCAAATAAATAAAGTGTGTGACTTAAACCAATGTATGGGGAATTGGCAATTTATCCCTGCTCCGGCACTTCAAACGCCAACTGATCCAGAAAGATCAGCAGCATAAGACTGGAAAATTCAAGCACAAGATCTACAGCTGAAAATCAAGACGGAATAGCAAACTTGGTAGAAGCAAAACTGTTATAATACTGCTGTAACAGTCTTCCTCAAAGAAAAATCAGTGATATCATGTTTTCTAGAGAGCACTTTTAATAATAAGATCTTTAAAATGTTGATAATGAGAGAAAAATACAATGGCAGATTTGCTCAGTCCATGTCCAGACAACTATATACAGCAGTTCTCAAGATAATATAATTTTAGGACCAGAACATTTACCTGATAAACTGATTAATTAACCGGCAAGATAGCACGTTGCAAAGGACAATTTGGCAATCTCAGCAAATTTACAAGAAGTCTTGAAAGCCACAGATGCATTAAGTCTTCTTTTCAAACACAAACTTTAGCTCTTAGTGAGCTGTTACTGTAAGCAAATGTGAAGAAAGCAACACAATCAAAGGAAAGAACACCAACACATTATGACAAGCAGCAAAATCAAGCATGTGTGCTTGTCCTGATCTTAGGGACAGCGCCTCTCAAGCTCTTCTAGAGAAAAGCTGGAAAGTTGTTGACATAGGTCCAATTATCAGCTCCAATAACTGATGGAGAGAAATAGGGAGGGATGGATGTGCCCATCCCGAGTGGTAGGGTGTTCATTGCTGAGGCTCCTTTGGAAAGGTGTGTGTTCAAAGGAGAGGAGTTGCCCTAGAACTTAAAAACAATAAGAGTGGGAGGCAGGGAAGTGAGTAGGTTAAATACATTAAAACACACTCCTCCAAGATGGAAGCGGAGACAGTCAAGCCTCCAAGATGTCCTTAGGATCCACAGCTGGCCACAGCAATGCTGGAATAAATCTGGAGGAGTAGAAGACAAGCTGGTAGACCCGATTTCGACATGGTGTACTGTGGACTGGGTCAATAACATGAAGTCCTGAGGGGATCCAAAAAAAAAAAAAAAGGAATGAAAAGAAATGGTGGAAAGAAGGCAAAAAAGAACACAGAATGGTTGTTTTGTGAAAGTGGAATCCGAAAACAGAGGGGTAAAATAGAAATTTTGGAAGATGGTAGACTGAGCTACAGCTCATATGGTTAGTAGTTGCTGATTCACCTACATGAAGTGACTAAGGAGCAATATTAATCCACAGAACTGATTACATTCTGCCCATGGTGATAAACAGCTATTTTGTACAAGTACTGATTTAGCTCTCTGTTACAATTCACAGTCTCACAATTACAAAAAACTGCAACTCTGAATACCATAAGTATGAGAGAAAAACAAAACAGAATAGCTATAAGGAAGCAGCGAATCTCAAGTATCACCTGTGTACGTTAATTCCTCAAGCTTGTATATACTAACGGAGATTGCCATATCTCTTAGAATGGAGAAAACTCAAGACACAGCACTTTCAAAGTTTGAATATGTACTCCCCACCTTTGCTACTCTGAGACTCTCACAAGTCTCAGACTTTAAAGCTGTTACTGTACTGCTGCACTATGCGGATGTTGCAGGAAAGATCATCATATGTTGTCTGCTGTGGCACTTCTGAATGCATCTTCAATCACAGATTTAAAATGCTACAGGAGGCACCTTTGCAGCCCCAGATACCATTGGTGGATGCATTCTCCATTTTATTTATCAAGTCTAATGATGTTACTTATCAGGACGTCATTCCCTAAAAGACATAGGTGAATTCATAGTCAGAGGACCTTCATTTTCCAACAGCATCCAGGGATCATCTAGTGACTCTTACTTCATGTAGTGGGTGCCTTCTCTTTGTTGCTGTGTTAAACAGAATAAATAAGAGCTTACAAGTTCCAGTGTTTGGTATTAAGTAAATGTTCCAGTTCAGAGATTAGTCTTTAGTACTCTGCAATTCTAAGCTGGAAGCTAATAACCCCTGCTTTTTAGAAACTGTTTAAACATGTCTATAGACAGCTATCTGTCAAATACCCACTGCTTTTTATCCACCACTGCAACTTAAACCACAGGTACTTTTCAGTAATATCATTAAGACTTAAAATGTCCACTACGAATATGAAGCATTTTATGGCATTATTTTGATGAGATCCTTGCACCTATTGTTTGAGGACACTATTACTCTGTACAGACAAAGCCATACAACGGGGAGGACTCCTTATAGGGGAGAGAGAAAAGCAGCAAGCACAAGCAGTTGGTTTATCAGCTAGAGCTGGATTTCAGTCCTGACCACCAGCAAAGTTACGTCTGCATTATACAAGAGCAGCAAAAAAGGATTTATACTGCCCTGTAAGAACTCTAACACCATGTACTTCTGAAATCTTTTAAGGTGTAAGAAACACAACTTTAAGTAATTCAATAATAAATCCATTACTACTAATTCAATAATAAAACACATGATAGAAACCATATGCAAACATCAAAACAGCACTTCTGAATGACTTGTTTTCTGAACTGAAAGACTGTGCAGTAAAGACTTGACAGCAATAACATTTCTTAACATGCTCTGTCTAGAAAATTCTTGAAATATCCATGATTACTGTAATCAAAACAGCTGCTATTCCATTATACCTAATACAAATACACACAAAGGACTCTAGAGCTTTTTTCTTTTCAATTAATTATTCTATGCTGAAAAATTTAATTTCATCACACATGACATCTTAACTTGGAGTTGACTTTCCACCTCAGTAAAAGAAGACTTTGCAAAATGCATCATTTAAACCGAACATTTGCAAACTGTTTCACCTTGTATTGCAGTATCTGACCTGTACAGTAACTATCTGAAAGCTTGGGACCTGCCTTGCTATGCCCCAAGATATGGAGAGCTGAACAGCAATCAGTTGAAAATCCAAACTTTCATATACAAAGTCAGAAATTGTGGTTTCTTGGAATAATCCCTTTTGCCCCCCCCCCCCCCCCCCCACACACACACACACACACAATCATAAAACTAGTTAAAAGGAGAAGAGTGATATTTGATAATCACTCTTTTCTTGCATTTTAGTTTTTTTTCCCCAGAATCTCAGGACTTGACAAAGCACGTCTCAAGATTTCAATAAGGAGCTACCCTCTATAACTCCTTTTTTTTTCCTTTCAATTCGGATTTTAAAGACACAAGATGCTTATGCAAGTGTTACATAAATGTTTACCACAACATGATGCAATAACAGACTCATGCTACCAGGGATAAAATTAACATGGTACACAAAATGACTAACATTTAATGAAAACCGGTAAAAGAAAATGCAAACATAAAAGGTGTGAATATTAAGTTTTGCATCTGTAACTGTGTTCAACCAATTCTTTCCAGACACATCAGCAGTCTTGCAAAAAACTAAACTTCCAAAATTACTGGGAAAATAGACACTAAACCATTCATGTATGAAAAATAAAAACAGTTTACAGCTTGATGACTACCTGTCAATACTACAGAAACTTGATTGCTGCTAACTAAACACTGCTGTTTCTCTGGGGCATCACTACATGCAAACACATTTACACACAAAGACAACCCACAAGCAGAAGAACTACTGTTACAAGGCATATTACGGGGCATTGGTGCAATATATCATTCAGTGCAAAACTCAGAAAAATAAGGAACTGCCAAATACAGTAACTGCAAATAAATACAAACGTTTTCTGAGGTAGGGTATGGGCTAACTCATAAGCTCTGCTCTATAGCAGTGAGGCCTTGTACTTTGTTACGATCTTCAGGCTCCCCTGCATCTAACACTCATTAAAGTGGCAGACAGCACTACATGGACAGAAGTGCAGTAGGATTTCAAGACAGGAACCTCCAAGGCTACCACCTAACTAAATATACAAAGAAAATGATTTTAATGTAAGACCACAGTGTGATTATAACTCCATGTTCCAGATGACAAGAACCGATGACCATTTATCGATCGTCATCTATTTCCATGTTGTCTGAAGCATGCTGATGATTTTCTTTGTGGTTGTTTTCCAGCAACTGTACACAGCTGTTAAACATTACATGGCATCTAATATTGATTTATTATGCAAATCGGTATCAACTATATAGAGAGATGACCATTCTACTTCAAGTTATTGCCTATATTATACTGATCTTTAGTGCTGTATTTACCTTTGGGTCCCGGATGTGGCTGAAAATGGTCTTAGAACCAGCTCACTTAGTTAATAAAGAATAAACACAATAAAAATGGTTTCACTACACTACAAGTGCAACAACTTTTTAAGCATCCTCTTCACTATTTTGATTAAGCAACAACTCAGCACTGAAATCAATACAACTCTGTTTACAGCCTCAAGAATCAGCAAAAAAGTTTCTGAAAAATGAAACAAAAAACACTAGCCACAAAGAAAGAAAAACAAAAACAAAACAACAGCTTAAGTCTGAATACAAATATTATAACACACAATGGCTAAAACTAAAACAGATTTCAAAAGCATGGCCTTCTTTTATGCTCTGCTTTAGCAGATCAGCCACTGCTTTTATGTTTTACACAGCATATATACTAACAAAATATAAACACATGTGCTACCTGACTTATCTGTTAGGAAAAAGGGACAGAGAGCATTTTGAAACAAACCATTTCCAATATTTTTTTCAAATGTACAGTACTACAATTCCAAATTGCTTTTACGACTATCTTTGCACCCTTGTACTATCATGCACAAAGTATTAGACTTGCAGAGCTGTTAGCTGTTTAACAGGATAAGAAAACAACTATAGTACAGATTATGTTATATATTTCTGATGAATTTTAAATGGAATTTATAGTTCTCCCTGGCAATATGAATGAACATCCTATAATTTAACCAATTTATAGATTACAGGTTCAGACTGACCTTTTAGCCCATAAAATTGCTCATCTTCAATGTGGGATTAGAAGTGGGAGAAGAATGTCATAACTGCATTTAAGGAATTTACCATAACAATAGAAAGGAGGATATGCATGCATAATTTTACCACATTCCAGATCACAGCAGAGTTTTCTTTTCTGACAGTCTATATCCTCTGCTGCTTCTCCCAAACGACTATACTAAGAACAACAATGTACTTACCCACATATATGACATTTGTACTCTCTCATTCCAAGGTGTCGTTTAACGTGATTCCTGGCATCACCTAGCTGAGCTGTTGCAAAATTGCAGATCTTGCACTTAAATGGTTTTGAACCTGGTTTAAAAAAATTAAATTTTAACATTAAAAAGACAACTAATGATTATTTAAAATAACTTCTAAAATACTACATGTACTGAAATGTACAAAGTACACTGTAAATGTGATTCTTTTCCCTAACAAAATTGGTTTTATGACCTTAGCATAATGGGTGCATTTACCTAAAAACATATAGAAAAACAGCAAAACATATTAAACTGCAATGAATATATTTCATTGCAAAAATCTCTGTTACTGAGTAGTATAAGACAAGAAAGGAACGCAAGACAGAAGCAGCTAACTCCAGTAAATGCCAGAAGAGGAATATCAGCTATACCATATATATATGTGCCTACATATTTAAAATGCATACTTTACTATGACTTTACAGCATGCTAAACTATTGCCTTGTTGACAGAAATCACTCTCTGAAAGTCAAAACCGAGAATACCTTATTATATACTACAGCAGTACCAAAAATAGATCCACAAACTAAAAAGGGGTAGAAACTGCTCCAATATTTTGTCTTCACTTGATATGAATGACTCCTCTATTGCAAGTAACTTACTACTAGGACCCATCAGTCCCTTAGCATAGACTCAGAAGAACACACAAAGGATGGACAATGTCATACTCAATACAACATGCTGTGTGGAAAGGACACTGACCAGTGCACTTCAGCAGTCTGACACAGCTGATGTCACAGATCACCAACTATGTCAAACTGCTGCAGTATAACTATGCAGACTCTTTCATTTGCTGGCATATCAGCAACTTTACAGGTAAAACCCAAAGAGTTAACTGTACCAGTTCTATCTCTGGATACAGATCCAAAGGATTCATATCTCCTCCTCCCAACAAATTCCAACATATGTGAGAGATGCAACCATATAGCCAAACTGAAGGCTAAGCTCTCTCAACTCAGTACTGGCATAACCAGTCAGCAGGAGAAGGAAACCACACTCACTACAATTCCAGTCTCACATAGACCTACCACGACAGCAAACCAAACACATAATCACACAAAAACATACTCGGAGGCTCTAAATAAAGATCTGCCGAAGCAGCAGAGACCTCCAAAGCAGACACCCAAGCAGCCGCTACCCCAAAACAAAACACGTGCAACACATATCTCACAAAGCCAGTGTGCCGAACAGTCACAGCCCTTAAGACTAAACAACACACCTGATACACTTGTAATAGGTGACTCTATCGTCAGGCACACTGACGTCCCGCTCACCAGGCTGAACAAGGAGAGGGTCACGGTGAGCAGCCTGTCAGGCGCTAGGATCCGCCAGGATCCGCCACATAACACAAGCACTCAGGTCACTCCAAGGCAAGTACAAATATGACTCAGTCATTGTCCATGCTGGTGTGAATGATCTGAGACGTACCTCCCTGGACTACATGAAAAGAGACATAAAGGAGCTCTCTGAGCATGTAGCCCAGGCCGGTATGACCCTGACCTTGAGTAGCATCTTACCCTCACCAAGAATGATGCCACAGTATGAAGACAAGATGATCAATTTCAACAATTGGCTTAAGTACTGGTGTCATTCAAAGGGGATCCAATGCCTGTCAGCTTGGGATGATATGCTCGACAAGCCACGATGCTTCGCTAGGGACGGCTTGCACCTGTCACCCCTGGGCTTTCGGATATTGGCAAAGGCTCTTGCTACCCCCATAGTGCCTTTTTTAGGCAAGGCTCAAAAGACAAACCCACCTCCATAGGTATCACAAGGGATAAGAAACTAAGAGTAATGCTACTCAACGCCAGAAGTCTAAACCTCAAGATGCACGCACTCGAAACTCTCCTTAGCATGGAGAACATCGATATCTGTGCAGTAACAGAAACCTAGTTCAGGGCTCCCGAGAGCACCCCAGCACTACCAGGTTATACCTCATACCATGCTTTTCGGCCCCAAAACTTGGACCAAACCACGAAAGGAGGGGGAGTATCAATATTCATCAAAGATACCCACACCTCCAGGTTGGTGGCAAAGCACGAAGCATCAGAGACTATCCATGTGCAACTAACAGTGGGTAAAACTGCCTTCCAGTTTATAGCCTGCTACAGACCACCCTCCCAAACCCAGGAACCCCACTCAGCCTTCCTGAGAACACTGGAAAATATGAAGGTCTCTCCAAACACCATTATATTGGGCGACTTCAACTACCCAAACATAGACTGGGAGCATTACTCTAGCTCCAACACCCTAGCCCAAAGGTTCCTAGAATTTATAAACTCAAATGCTATGGAAAACTTGTTACCACTCCCACAAGAGGGAAAACATACTGGACCTGATCATCACCAACATGGGAACTCTATGCTCCAGACCAGAAGTGTATCCCTCACTGGTAAGATCAGACCATAAACTAATCTCACTGGATATTCACATCCCGATCCCACCCCCTGCCCAGAAAACCACAGTGAAAAACTTCTCTAAAGCAAATTTCACACTCCTCAAAACTGAGGTGGAATCCTTCAAAGCCCCCGGGCCTGTGGAAAATACTGCCCAGACCGCAGAATCCTTTATAAACACATTCTATGAACACCTTCAGGAATGCATGGATCATGCGATCCCAAACAAAACCAAGACCCAATCCTCCAAAGGCAGACATCCTGTCTGGTGGACCCCAGCCATAAACAAACTATACAATAGAAGGAGGAAGCTACTAAATGATAGAGCAAAATCCCAAAAAGGGAAGGCATCACTGATCAGTATTAGCAAAAAACTACGGGCACACATAAAATTGTCTAAGGCCAGCTTCGAGAGAAAAATTGCACAGGACACTAAGGATAATCACAAGGCTTTCTTTAGTTATGTTAGGAACCTGGGTAGTAATTTCCAGATATGCTCAGAATTAGTCCAAAATGACAAAAAATACACGAACCCACAGACATTGCCAACATCCTAGCTGACAGGTTCAGCGCAAACTTCTCCCCCCCTCCCCACCAAAAGGGCAAATATCTATCCCAGCAGAGTGCTGCCCCCCTGACATCTCAGATGCTCAGGTAAGAGCCGCCCTCTCCAAAGCAAAAAACACAGCATCAATGGGACCAGACGGTGTCCCGGGCTGCGTCCTACATGAACTCCAAGAAGAGCTAAACCCAAACATAAAACTACTGTTCAATCTCAGCCTTACTACAGGATATGTGCCCAAAGAGTGGCGTACAGCAACAGTGGTCCCTCTCCATAAAGGTGGTGCCTCAACGGATCCTGGAAACTATCGCCCCATAAGCCTGACTAGCTTGGTCTGCAAAGCTATGGAAAGGATCATCATGGACCGCATAAATAAAGATATTGGGGACCTACAAACATTGGATCCTACCCAGTTCGGCTTTGTTAAGGGCAGATCCTGCCTCTTAAACCTGGTTGATTTCTTTGAAACAGTCACCAAGGCCATTGACGAGGGGAAGGTGGTCCACACAGCCTACCTGGACCTCGCAAAAGCCTTCGATACAATACCCCACTCGGGCATTATAGATAAGCTCACCAGCTTAAATATAAACCCCTATGTCACTAGATGGATTGCAAATTGGCTCAAGGACAGAACCCACATGGTTAGAATTGCTGGAGCCATGTCAGACTCCAAACCAGTTACAAGTGGTGTCCCACAAGGCTCAGTCCTGGGACCTCTCTTGTTCGGTATATATTTCTCGGAGGTACAGGCCAACACGGAAGGACTGTGGCTGACCAAGTTCGCAGATGACTGCAAACTGGGCACCATAATCGACTCTCCAGCCGACACAAGCATCCTCCAAAAGGGCCTCATAGAAACAGACAACTGGTGCCAGAGCCATGGCCTCAAGCTAAATGCCAAAAAGTGCATAGTCATCCCTTTGGCAAAAACAAAGTGCCCACAAATTACCACATAGGTGGTAATCCATTAAGTACAGAAGAAGTAATTAGGGACCTGGGGACCCAAGTTGATAGCAATCTCTCATTTGACAACCACGTGGCCAAAGTGGTTAGAAAAACATTTTATATAGCCCACCTAATCATGAAGGGATTCACATCTAGATAAGGGACGTCATCGTGCCTCTTTACTCATCCCTCATCAGGCCCATAATTGAGTACAATGCCCCTTTTGGGATGTACCTTACCAGACACCTGCAGCAACTGGAAAGTCCCCAAAAGTACCTCACCAAGAGGATCAAAGGGCTCAAACAGATGCCATATGCTGCCCGGTTAAAGAAACTCCAGCTCTACTCAGTGGCATACCGCCTGTTCAGAGGCGATCTGTGCCTGACGTATAAAGCCATGTCCAACCCGGAATTAATGGACATGCTGCACCTCAGAAAATCCAAATCCCATCGAGCTACGCTCGAGAGACTTGAACCTCAGCACTGAAATAAATAGGACATGCTGGAGGGACAGATTCATAACCCAGAGGCTCCCTTCACTCTGGAATAAAATCCCAGTCCAGGTTAGGCAGAGTCCCTCATTGACTCTCTTCAAGAGGAATCTTGATGAGTGGATGGGAGATCGTAGGTTTACCCCGGGTATCACTTCTGTGTCACTGTTAGACAGAGGCACAGTATACTAACCTCGAAAAAGGGCATAGCAAAATAAATTTAAAATGGGTGGCGAAAGCCAAACACATTCTGGCTAGGCTTATAAATGCCCTAGGGCAGATAGCCTAGTATGAACCTATGAACCCATAACTGCTCTAGCTCTGGAACCCATTTCAGTTCAATCAAGAGTCTTACAAGGATCGGTACACAGCCTTCCCCTCTTCTCAGTGAACACTGACAACCTGCTGAGGCAATGTATAATCAACAAAGTCCAATAATATGCTGATAAAGAATAGTTGTGTAAAAATCTTACCATAACCATCGATGTCCTTCTCTTCTATGTTGCAGTATTTTTTATAGAGAGGAATCCTCCGCTATGGGCGACCTGACGCCTGGCCAGTATACAAGCGCTTTTACGTACTGCTAGTATGTGAGAAGACACACAGATGACTAAGGAGAACATCAGTCATAAAAGTGACATCTGCACGTACAATACTCAGAACTGAATGCCCCAGAACTAATGCCAGCCTAATGAAAACAAGAAGGTTATCAGACATCCAGAGCAAAAGCAAGCACCAGGGGGACGGAAGGAAGGATAGAATACTGCAAACATAGAAGAGAAGGACATCTATGGTTATGGTAAGATTCTTCATAACTATTCTATGTTCTTCTCTTCTAATGTTGCAGTATTCTTTACACGGGGGAGAATACCAAAGCTTAAGAAGAAATCAGGGAGGAGGAGGAAGGACTATAAGAGCTTTCTAGAAAACCCTGAAGAATGGCTATAGCAAAACCAGCTCAAGATCTGGAGATGCCATCCAATCTGTAATGCTTGGTGAAGGTATGTACAGAAGTCCAAGTAGCTGCTTCTAAAATGGAATAAGTATCCAAACCCTTAAAGAAAGCACCTGAAGAGGCCAAAGTTCTAGTAGAATGGGCCTTAACATGACAAGGGAGGCTCTTCCTATGGAAAACATAACAAAAGGAAATAGTTTTTGAAATCCAAGAGGAAATAGTCTGCTTGAAAACAGGCAACCCAGAGCCCTGGGATGAAAAGAAACAAAAAGCTGATCCAATTTCCTGATAGTCTTGGTCTGATCCAAATAAAATCTGAGTTGTCTATGCACATCCAAAGTGTGTACAATCGTCTCAGTAGAGGACTTTGGTGAAGGAAAAAAGGTGGGCAAATGAACAGATTAAGAGAGAGTTCATTCACAACCTTGGTCATAAAGGAAGGGATGGTACACAGAGACACCCGACCCTTTGGGAAAATCAGAAAAGGTGGGGAAGCCATTAAGAAGTGAAACCCTTCTGGCAGAAGTCAAAGGTAGTAGCAGAACAGTTTTCCATGTACAGTGTTGCAAGGAAGCTGTAGCTGCAGGCTCAAATGGAGCCACAGTCCGCTTCTCCAACCAAATTTCAAATCCCAAGGAAAGGTACAGGTTTCCTGGTAGGTGTAATGTGAAGAATGCCTTTGAGAAAGAGTTTAACCTCTAACTCGTGAGCCAAAGGGAGAAATAAAGGGAGACATGCAAAATGGTTAACAAATGAACCTTCACCGAGGAGTAAGCCAAACCATCCTTGGGCAACTCGCACAAGTATGAAAGAACCAATGGAACATCCACAGTCAGTGGGATCCAGGTTGTGTGAACGACACCAAACAGAAAACCTCTTCCAAATAGATAAGTATGATTTTCTAGTATTGGGTTTTCTGGCCTCCTGCAGTACCCTAGGTACGTCCTCAGAAAATAGACGTCTGAAAGGAATCAGAAGTCTATCATCCAATGAGTGAGATGCAGGGTTGCCAGATGTGGATGGGTAAGAGATCCTTTGCCCTGTGTGAAAAGGTCCACCCTGTGAGGTAACTTGTGATGACTGCCCTTGGCTAAATGCAGAAAAAGAGGGAACAAGTGCTGTCTTGGCCAAAAGGGAGTCACCAGCAAGATTTTTGGCTTGTCCTGCTGAATCCTGAACAGGACTTTCTGAATGAGAGGAAAGGGGGGGGGATGCATAAAGTAACATCCCCCTCCAAGAAACAAATAGGGCATCCACCTTCCAAACCAGAGGACATGGGACTCTGGCACAAAATTGACTAAGCTGTCTGTTCAGAGGGGAGGTAAACAGATCTACTTAAGGAGTACCACACCAATGGACAATATCCAGAAACACATCCCTGTGAAGCATCCATTCATGGGATTTAGTCATGGATCTGCTCAGATTGTCTGCCACAGAATTTTGACTGGAGGAAATATTAACTACCTGAGGAGTCACCTGGTACTGAACTGCCAGTTCCCAAGCCATGACAGCTAACCTGCAGAGAAGGTATGACTTTGTACCCCCCTGTTTGTTTGCATAGCAGAGAACTATGGTGTTTTAGAGGTCCTGGCTGGAAAAGAGGATGGAGAGCTTGAAGAGCCAAAATGAGAGCTCTCATCTCTTTGATGTTGATATGGTCCTCCTTTTGAGAAGGAGACCAAAGGCTCTGTACCTTTATGGAAGCAAAGGCTGCTCCCCATTCTAGGCTGGATGCATCTGTAAACAACTGCTGAGTGGGAAGAGGAAAATACAAAGGAAGGCCTGTGTTAAGGGAAACCTGCTGAATCCACCAAATGAGTTTCTTTTTGAGACAAAGGGAGAAGAGGAACGATAAACTCCAGTGGATCTGCATACTGTGTCCAAACTGATTTCAGGTACCACTGAAACTTATTCATGTGAAGTCTGGCCACAGGTATCATGGGAATGGTGAATGCCATGAAACCCAGGAGCCTGAGAAAAGTACAGTTGTGTACACGTACCATAAATGTAGATGTTTAAGTGTATTCACTGTTGCAGTCATTACATCTGGGTTATCTGCTGGCTGGATGCCCTCAGTCGGCCTGATTCACAAAGTCTTGGGTCCTGCGTCGGTTGCTGTCCCTTCTTCCATGACATCAGGTCGTCAGGGGTATAAAACATGCAGCCGACGCCATTACATCAGTTTTTCTTGCCCCAGATGTCAGGTGCCCCCCTAATGGGTAGCAATTAAACATAGAAGCACAAAGATATACTGCCAACAAAAAAGCAAATACACCAAAAAGGCTTTTAAGCATAGCAAAGAAAAGTAGAGGTATAGCCAAAAGAAGTTAGGGGGCTGGAGGGAGGGTAACCAGGACTGCAACAGCGAATACACTTGAACATCTACATTTATGGTAAGTGAACACAACTGTACTACGTTCTTCGAGTTTCACTGTTGCAGTCATTACACTTGGGTAGATTCCCAAAGCTATGGTTGGGAGGAGGAATTTAGGTAACATTAGGGCCAGCTAAAAGGCCCTGCAAGACTGCAGTGGCAAAGCCAACTCTGGATTTAGAGAAACTTGGCAAATGATAATGCTTAGTGAAAGTATGTACAGAGCTCCAGGTAGCAGCTTTTAGGATGTCCCTGGTAGGGACGCCTCTGAGAAAAGCTGTAGAGGTAGATGTAGCCCTGGTGGAGTGAGATCTGATCCCCTGGGGGATAGGTTTTCCATAGTGCTTATAGCAGAAATTAATGCAATGGCTTATCCATTTAGAAATGGTTTGCTTTGAAATAGCCTTCCCCTCTGCCCCTGAAGCAAATGCCACCAGCAGTTGTTCAGATTTCCTTTGAGGATTAGTCCTGTCCAAGCAGAATCTAAGTTGTCTGTGCACATCTAAGGAATTCAGTATTCATTCCCCTTTACTCTGTGGCTTGGGAAAGAAGGTTGGCAAATGAAAGGACTGATTAAGAGCCACACTGGATACCACCTTGGGCATGAAGGATGGATTGGTTCTGAGGGACACCCAGTCCGCATGAAAGATGATGAAAGGCTCCACTGCCATAAAGGCCTGTAATTCAGATACCCTTCTAGCCGAAGTAATTGCTAAAAGGAAAGCTGTTTTCCAAGAAAGAAATGTTAAGTCTGCAGTAGCAGCTGGCTCAAAAGGAGGTACAGTGAGTTTCTCCAAGACAAAGTTAAGGTTCTAGGCTGGGGTTGGAGCTCTCCTGGGTAGTCTCAAAGTTTTGGCCCCTCTGAGGAACTGCTTCAGCAGTGGATGAGAGAAGAGGGGAGGTTCTGTGTTATAATGATCTGAAATAGCTGAGGCGTGGACTTTAATGGAGGAAAAAGACAGGCCCTTGTGAAGCATCACAGTTAAGTATTGTAAAATCTGAGGTAAATTGGGCGCTGCTGTGCTCATCCCTTGAGATTGGTTCCAGGCACAGAATCTTTTCCATTTTTCCACATAAAATTTTCTAGTACTCAGCCTACTTGCCTCTACAATGATATCCATCACAGGTTTGCTGAGGGATGGTAAAGGAGAGATTACGTAATTAGCCAGGCTGCAAGGTTCAGTGTTGGAAGCTGAGGGTGCAGAATCTGGTTCACCTTCTGAGACAGCAGGGAAGGAGTCTGAGGCAGGTGCCATGGAGATAACTGTGACACTCTGCATAGGAGGGGGTACCAGTGTTGTCGTGGCCAGTCTGGAGCAATCAAAATCATCCTTGGTTTGTCCTGTTTGATTTTTAGTAGTACTTTGGAGAGCAGAGGAAGAGGGGGGAAGGCATAGACTGATAGGTTTTTCCAGCTGAAGGACAGAGCATCCTCTTTCCAGGCTTGTTTGTGGGGAGTTCTTGTGCAAAATTTGTCCAATTGGTAGTTCTGGGGAGAGGCAAACAGGTCTATATCTGGGCTCCCCCATTTGCCTGTCAACATGTTGAAAATCCTTGGTTCCAGTTTCCACTCATGTGGGTCCATGAGGTTTCTGCTTAGTCCGTCTGTCAGTGTATGTAATTTTCCTGGCAGGAATTCAGCTTGTAGGTGCACTTGGTAGCTCAAGGCTGTGTTCCACAATGCCACGGCTAGTCTGCAGAGGGGGTAGGAATGTGTACCCCCTTGCCTGTTTATGTACCACATACCAGTGGTGTTGTCCGTCTTTACCATTAGTTGTCCTGGAAGATTGTGGTCCTTGAAGACTGTCAAAGCATTCTGTACAGCTAACATTTCTTTTTGATTGATATGTAGGTGCATTTGACTTGAATTCCATTTGCCCTTAATGCACTTCCCTGCCAGGTGAGCCCCCCATGCATAGTCTGATGCATCTGTTGTTAGGGTTTGGGCGGCAAGAAGTGGTGTGAAAGGTTGTCCCTTGTTTTGGTGGCAGTCCTCTGCCCACCAAAGGAACTCTAGGTGTAGGCAATGTATGATAGGAATCATTGTTTCTAGGTCTTGCAAATGTTGACACCATAGGCTTTTTAGATACCACTGTAGTTTCTTCATATGCAGTCTTGCATTTGGAATTAGAAGAATGTAGGAGGCCATGAACCCCAAGGCTTGCAGTATTTGTCTTGCAGGGTTTTTGTGGCCACTTGTTTGAAGTAGGTTGTCAAATGAATTTGCTTTTCTGGCGTGAGGTAAGCCATCTGGGAAGTTGTATTCAAGCTTGCTCCCAGGAATATAATTTGTTGACAGGGTACCAGGTGTGATTTCTTTTCGTTTATGGGGTACCCCAGACAAGTTAGAACCCTTTTTACAAAGGCCAGATGATTCAAAAGTATGTCCTGGCTTTCTGCCTGAATTAGGCAATCGTCCAGGTATGGGTATATTTGAATATTTCTTTGCCTGCAAAATGCAATAACTGGAGCTAGGCACTTTGTGAATACCTTGGGCGCAGTAGATAAGCCAAAGGGCAGTGCAGAGAACTGATGGTGCGTGTAGCCTGCTTTGAAGCGTAGGTATCTTCTGCAAGATTCCCTGATTGGGATGTGCAGGTATTCTTCTTTTAAATCTAGTGTTGCCAACCAGGCATCTTTGCCTAGCATAGGAAGTAATTGGTGAAGAGCCAGCATCTTGAATTTTGGAATCTCCAAAATGGTGTTTAGAGTAGACAGGTCCAGGATAGGACGCCATGAACTGTCTTTTCTGGGTACTAGGAAAAGTCTTGAGTAGAAAGATTGTCCCTTTTCCTCTTCTGGTACCAGTTGAATAGCCTCCATGCTTAAGAGAGAAAGTACTTGTTTTTCGGCCTCTGCCCATTGATTTGGGGGTAGGTCTGGCCACCCACTTGATGTTGGCAACGTGTGGAAGTGAAATCTGTATCCCTGGGACACTATATTTAAAACCCATTTGTCCTGGGTAATGAGTTCCCAATTTCTGCATGAAGAGCAATCTTTCACCCCTAAGGGGCAGTCAGTTGATAAGTGCTTGGAAATTTTAAAAGGAAGTCATTGAGACAGTTTACCATAGGGGGCAGTCTTATTATTCCCAGACTTGGAAGTGGAGGCCTCCCCACTGCTTAGTTCTGTGATTCCCCTGGGACTGAAACCTGGGGTTTTTGCTGTGTCTGAGTTTGGCTTGAGAAGACCTGGAAGGAGCTGGAAAGGACCAATTCGTAGAGGGCCAGTGTGCACTAAATCTAAGAGGCCGAACTTGTAAAAATTCTTTAACAGTCTGCATAGATTTAGCTTTATCTTCCATCTTTTTAAGAACTTCCTCAGCCTTGTTGCCAAACAGGCGGTCCTGATTTAAAGGAGCATCCAACAATTTAGCCTTAATATCATCATGCAAAGACTGCTCCTTAAGCCAAGCATGCCTTCTGAGCACAGACTCAGTAACAGCAGCCTTGCCAGAGGCCTCTAATGAATCAAAACCACATTGCAAAGTATGTTTTCCAACTTGTTTGGCAGAATGCATTAAATCCTGTAACTCTTTATTTTCCACACAGTCAGGAATCAACATAATTTTCTGTTTAAGCAGTCCAATAACATGTTGCTGATATTTTAACATATGAAACTGGCAGTTTAAAGCCCTAATGACTAAGGTTGCAGAAGTGTAAACCTTCTTACCCCATCTATCCAGCGCCCTGGATTCTCTATCAGAAGGGGTAGGATTTTTAGCAGTAGAAGCCTTAATGCCCTTGGACCCCTGTGAAATAGTCTCTGGATCTGCAATAGGATTTTTGAAAAGGAACTTGTGGGACTCAGGGACCCTGTAGTATCTGTCAGGTTTTCTGGGAGCAGGAGGCAGGGAATCAGGGGCCAAACTAGATTCTGAGAAAGCATCATCAAAAATGTCTAGTACAGGAGGAATAGCTAAAGGCCTATGCTGAGGTAGGAGAAGGAAATCCTGAAGCCTCTTTTTTGAATCAGAAAAATCCTGGCTTTCCCAGTGGAAATGCTCCCTTAGAGTACGTAAGGTTTCCCCAAAAGAAAAACCCTCAGGAGGGGAAGCAGAGGGAATAGAGTCCTCTGCATTAGAATCCTCATAAGTATGTAAGGGCAAATTCAGATCATCAGAAGAGTCAGAAAAAACAGAATCCTGATCAGAAGATTCATAATCAACCTCAGTCCTAGGCCTCTTAGAAGGGGGGGGGGGGGATTGGCTACCCCTTATGAGTTATTAGATCTTCAGCCATTCTTATCATTTGATTTTTAGGCATAGAGGCCTGAGCATGTGGCCTGGGAGTCGTTTTTTTTGGACATGCATCAAGATTTAATATGCAAGTCCGTAGACCTGAATACACCCTCAGAAGCCGGTGCCTGCACAGTGGCTCCGGACCCATCCAAGGTAGAGACATCCGCAGGTTCAATAGTTGAAGCATCTCGGGGCATACCGGACTCAAAATGGGTCTCAGTAGAGGCCTGCGAATTAGAAGTAGCGGGTATCAGGGGCTGCGAAAGCACCTCACTGAGTACCGGCAAACTGGTGACTGACTTAGGAGAAGCGTCGTCAGCAGTTTTAGACCTCGGCGGCATGTCTCTGTCTTTATCTTTGCGCTTTTTCAGAATCCCGGTAGTCAGATGACTAACCGACGACACTTCTGGATAATTAAACCGAGAACCAAAATATTTAGAGGTGAAAATATACCGACGACGGATAGTGCGCTGATTAAGTAAAGCACAAAACTGACAGCAAGGTACGCCGTGGTCAGGGCCTAGGCAAGGAATATAGTACGTATGAAAATCTTTATAAGGTATTTGCTTTCCACAAGTAATGCAATTATTAACTTTTACCGACATCGGTAAGAAGCAAAAAAAATTTCCCCAACAGGGTACTTAGCTTTAGTTGAAGACTTCGGTTCTGAAACTCGAAAACGAAAATTTCAGGAGTCGGCCAACTGGCACTTGCGAACTGCTTCTGCTTTGGGCACCGCACGGCAAGAAAAACTGATCTAATGGCGTCAGCTGCATGTTTTATACCCCTGACGTCATGGAAGAAGGGACAGCAACCGACACAGGACCCAAGAGTTTGTTAATCAGGCAGACTGAGGGCAACCTGCAAGCAGATAACCTAAATGTAATGACTGCAACAGTGAAACCATGAAGAATATCTCCCTGTCTGAAACAGAAGAAAGAGGAAGAATACTCTGGAAGTGGGAAATGACAGACTGAACCTTTTGAGGAGGCAGACATGCCAGCATGATATCTGTCTGCAACCTGCACCCCAGGAAGATATGGTCCTGCGAGAGGTAAAGAAAGGACTTTTTGAAATTTATTGCAAACCACAACCTTTGCAGTAGAGAAATAGTGAAATGTAGATTTTTGTTCCAGGGTCTCTGGACAAGGAGCTTGATGCTTTGCCAGAGATGGCCTGCATCTGTCACCCTGGGCTTCCAGATACTGGCCAAGGTTCTTGCCACCCCTATAGTGCCTTTTTTAGGCGGTGCTCCAAAGACCAAATTACCACAGTAACAGCTACAAACAAATGCAAATCTGAGGGTCATGCTGCTCAACGCTAAATGTCTAAATCTCAAAATGCACTCGCTCGAAGCACTCCTTAAAATGGAGAATATCGACATTTGTGCTGTAACAGAGACCTGGTTCAAGGCAGCAGCTAGCACCCCTGCACTACCAGGCTATAACTCATTCCATACCTTTCGGTCCCAGAACTTGGACCGTAGCTCCAAAGGTGGTGGTGTTTCCATATTCATAAAGGATGTGCAAACCTCCAGACTGGTAGCCCAACATGACGCATTAGAGATACTTCAGTTCTAGATAACACTGGGTAAGACAGCGATTCAGGTTGTAGCCTACTATAGGCTCCCAACCATGACCCATGACTCACACTCCACGTTCCTAAGCACCCTGGAGAATATTAAGGTCCAACCTAACACTCATACTGGGCGACTTCAACAACCCCTCCATTAACTGGGAAAACTACTCGTGTACCAATACACTTGCCCAACTATTCCTGGAATTCATTAATTCCAATGCCATGGACCAGCTCATTCTTACCCCCAACAGAGGTAGCAACATTCTTGACCTGGTCATTACTAACACGGGTGACCATTGCTCTGTACCAATAGTCAACTCCTCCCTGGTTAGATCTGACCACAAACTTATCACCTTGGAAATTCACATCCCTCCCACCCCACCCCCTGCAAAGGTAATCACAATGAAAAACTTCTCCAAAACTAACTTTGGGCTCCTAAAAACAGAAGTGGCTAACTTCACGGCACCCATGCAATTGGAGAACAACTGCATGACCACCGAATCATACACTAATGCCCTGTATGAACACGTACACAAATGCATGGATCTCACCATACCAAACAGAACCAAGATGCTCTCCTCCAAAAAAAGGAAGCCAATCTGGTGGTCCTCTGCCATAAAGAAACTCTACAACAAAAGGAGGAAACTGATGAGAAATAAGGTGAAGTCCCAAGACTGGAAAAATTTCCTTATCAGCCTCAACAAAAAGTTGAGATTCCTCATCAAATCCTCTAAAGCTAGCTATGAAAACAGAATTGCAGCAGAAAGCACAAGGCCTTCTACAGTTATGTAAATAATCTCCACGGCAATACCCAGATTTGCTTGGAGCTGTTGCACAATGGCACCTCCTATACTGAGCCAACCGATATTGCCAATATACTCGCCGACAGATTCAGTGACAACTTTACTCCTCTCTCCACCACCAAAGGACCAATCACAATATCAGTAGACTGCCAGACCCCCAGTACTACTGCTGCACAGGTTAAAACAGCACTATCCAAGGCCAAGAATACACCTTCTATGTGACCTAACAGTATCCCTGGCTGTGTTCTACATGAATTACAGAGTGAACTGGCACCTCACTTGTGTTCCTGTTCAATCACAACCTCACCTCAGGCTTTGTCCCTACCAAATGGCGCACTGCGACAGTCATCCCTCTCCACAATGGAGGAGCGACCACAGACCCTGGGAACTATTGACCCATTAGCCTGACAAGTCTGATATGCAAAGCTATGGAATGCATCATCATGGACCTAATAAACAAAGACATAGGGAACCTCCAAACACTGGATCCCACACAGTTTGGTTTTGTGAAGGGTAGATCATGCCTGCTCAACCTGGTCAACTTCTCTGAGTCAGTCATCAGAGCTGTGGATGAAGGGAAGGTGGTTCATACAGCCTACCTTGATCTGGCCAAGACCTTTGATACCATTCCCCACTCAGGAATCATAAAAAAACTCACTAAGCTAGGCATCAACCTCTATATCACTAGGTGGGTTGCAAACTGGCTCACAGATAGAACCCACAGTGTGAAAGTAGCTGACTCCAAGTCAGACTGTCGAAAAGTCATGAGTGGAGTCCCACAGGGTTCGGTCCAGGGTCCTCTCCTGTTTGGTATCTACTTCTCTGAAGTCCAGGCCAACATGAAGGGACTCTTGGCTGACAAAGTTCGCAGACAATTTCCAAGTTGGGAGCCATAATTCACTCCCCAAGTGATGTTGACATCCTACAGAAAGGCCTCATTGAGATCAATGACTGGTGTCAGAACCATGGCCTTAAGCTCAATGCCAAAAAAATGTGTTGTCATCCCAGTTCCCATGAATTACCACATTGATGGTAGTCCACTGAACACAGAAGACGTCATAAGAGATCTGGGAACACAGGTTGACAGCAACCTCTCTTTTGACCACCACATTGCCACTGTGGTCAGAAAGTCCTTCTATGGGCAACATCTCATTACTAAGGGTTTTGCATCCAGGAAGAAAGAGGTCATTGTCTCCCTCTGTTCTTCCCTCATTAGGCCAATCATCGAGTACAATGCCCCATTTGGCATGTACCTCGCTAGACACCTACAACTGGAGAGTCCACAAAAATACCTCACAAAGAGGATCTTAGGCTTTAAACACTTGTCCTATATGGACAGACTCAAACAACTCCAACTGTTCTCTGTCTCATATCACCTACTTAGAGGCGATCTCTGCTTGACTTACAAAGCCATGTTTGACCCAGGTCTGTTAGAAATGCTACATCTAAAGAAACTCCAATCCCTCCGCACTGCATGCTCTAGAGACCTCAACCTCATTACTACAATCAACAGAACAAGCCGGAGGGACAGGTTCATAAACCAGAGACTGCCCATGCTATAGAATAGACTTCCCATACATGTCAAGTAGCACACCTCACTGTCCCTCTTCTAGAGAAATCTTGATAAGTGGATGGGAATGAGAAAATTCGCCCCTGGGATCACTCCAGTGGCTCTACTTGACAGAGGCACTGGGAACTAAGGTCGGGTGGCACGATGCCAGAGTAATCTTACAGGCTAGGCTTGTAAAGGCTCCAGGGCCATTAGCCTAGTACACACCTATGAACCTATAAACAGAAGATCTTCCAGGTTATGGAAAACCTGGATGCCCTGAATTCTGCTGTAAGTAATGACTGCAGCGAGGTATTCTTTGAATACGGTTGTGGCAGTGGAAAGACCAAAGTGCAACGCTGAGAACTGAATGTGCAAAGAAGCAATAGAGAAACATAACAATTTCCTGTAAAGGGGTTGAATGGGAATGTGAAGATAAGTATCCTTAATGTCCAGAAAGGCTATGTAAGCCTGAGGAAGAATAAGAGGAAACAAGGTTTGCAAAGACACCATGCAGAAGGTAGGAATTTTCAGAAAAGTACTGAGGTGAGAAAGATACAGAATGGTTCTCCATGGGCCTTCTTTCCTAGGTGCTAGAAACATCCTGGTGTAAAAACCTGTTCCCCTGAAGGGCATAGGGACTTCCTGAATTGTTCTCTAATGTAGCAACTCCTGAAGCACCTGTGGAAATAGATACAGTTGGTCTTGAGGTGGTTGTGGAATACTCATGAAAGGAGGAAGAGTTTTCCAGACCATGAAGTTCCATTGTTTGATAATGGAAAGACCCCATGAGCTTTGAGTAATAGTTTCCCAAACTGGAAGAGACAAGGAAAGATGTAGAGAAAAAGAACAAGACTGAGATGAGTGTGGTAGTCACAGACTACCTGGCTTGTCTGGAAATGGCTGTTTCTGTGCAGGACTTGGCAGTGAAGGCTTAGACTGAGGAGCTATCCTACCTCCTTTTTTGCTTTTGGAAGTGGGAAGATGAGTTTCCTAACGAAGGAAGTCTTTGAGGGATAATTCCTTTGAAATTTGGGAACAGACGAAACAAAGATATGTTTTAAGTCCTGTAGTTCCTTGCCTTTCTCCTGCAAAGATTTACACAAATCTGCAGCTGCAGGCCCAAATAAAGCACTGTTGTCTAAAGGAGCATCCATTAATTTTGCTTTGATATCATACGAAAGTCGAAGCCTCACCATGAATATCTCCTAAGAACAGAGCCAGTTGCAGCGCCCTAGAAGCCACTTCTGCTGCATCATAGCTGCATTTAATGGAGTGACAAGCTACATGAGAAGAAGCTCCTAAAAGAGACATCAGCTGAGTTTTAACATCAGAGTCTGGAGGTGAGAAACTGCTTAAGAGGCTTGAGAAAAAATAACCAAAGCATATCTGGTCACATAGGTTTGGTAATTTATAGAACGGAAAGCTAAGGTGGTAGAAGCATAATTTTTTTCCCTATTCTTTCCATAATCTTGCTCTCCTTATCAGAAGGGAGAAGCCTGGTAGATGGCAATAGTCTGATGTTTTGTCAGAATCAATGGAAACCACTGCAGGATCTATTGAAGGACATCTGTACAGAAATTTACAGTCTTATGGAACTTTGTAAAACCGATCAGGCCTTTTAATTGCAGGGGCCTGAGAGTCTGTGGCCTTAGATGCTGAAGAAAAAGCATCCAAAAAGGTTGGTAAGATGGCAGATATAGCAGAAGGGGAAGTAGAATCCATCTGTAAAAGATCATATCATCTTTTCTGCACCTCAGAAACCTGAGAGCAGTCCCAGTTAAAGAATTCCCTCATTTTAGCTAAGGTTTCCCCAAATGTGATCTCTTCCACTGGTGAATCTGTGCTATTTGACTCTTCATCAGGGAAAGCATATTCAAGGGGGGGGGGTGGAATTTGAGTGGAATAGGCCAAAGATTCATCCTTAGAAGCATCCTCTTCCTCAGAAGATACTAACACCTTAACTCTCTTGAGTGGAGAAGTTAGAGAGAAACAGGATCAGCTGAAGGAGGTTTAATAGCCACGAGTGCATTAAGCAAGCCTTGAGAAAAAGTTACATAGTCTGATTGTGGAGTCTTAGATGCAGAAATGTGCTTAGTTTTCTGCTTCTTTTTTAATCTGACATCATTCTGATGGAAAGTGGAGGGACCCGACGTAGGCCTGCATGCAATAATATTAGTCAAAATATCCTCCCTAACTAATATCTGAGGGATACTCCTAGGACCTTCGAAATAATCAGCCTTAGTTCCCCTTGACCATCTGATGCGGATGTCTGCATGGTCTCCAAGGCATCCAATGCGGTACCCGCAGAAGAACCCAATCCAACCTCCAGACGGACCTCCGGGTCTTCTTTGACCTTGAGACAGATGTCAGAGGTAAAAGATGCAGGTGAAGATTTAGACCCCAGCATCTTGGCCTTCCTCTTCAATACAGGCTCGACAGAAGTCCCAGATGTACCCCCCATGATGCCCCTAGCCAATAGCTTCAGTCGCTAACTTTCTAAATAAAGAAAGATGGCTATGTGGGGTCTTAGGGATGAAGGCCTGAGAAATAGAGCAAGAGGTATGGTCATGCGGAGGCCCTAAACAAAAGAGAGGCAGGTCATGGCTCTCCTTGTGTAGAATCTGTCTTCCACATTGGCACTTGCCTTTCCTGGATAATATGAAACCCTCACAAGAATGAGCAGCAGTAACAAATGAAACAAGAAAAAAATGCAACAAGGCACTTATCTGACAAGCAGACCAGCAGCAAACAAATCAGGCGAACAGATTGGACGATCAAAGATGGCATTTAGACTGCAGCAGAGAAGTTCTGAGGATTGTACGTGCAGACATTACTTTTATGGCTGATGTTCTCCTTAGCCATCTATATGACATCTCACGTACTAGCAATACTTAAAAGCTCTTGTATACTGGCTGGACATCGGGTCACCCATGATGGAGGATTCTGGGTCCTGATGGAGAGATGAAAAGTCAGCAAGCAAAGGAGTATAGTAGTGCTGAAATTGAATTCATCCTCAAGTCTTGGTGAGCATCTTCACGAGGTGGACCCTGTTTTTCACAAAATCTCACTAAGGTGACACTGATATATAGACTGTATTTATATAGCATATATCATGGACAGAAGTAAATCAAAAATAAAAAAAGATAGCTGGGTGCACAAGACCCAGGATAAAAAAGTGCCCAATCCTGGTAGGCACACTGGTGCCAGGACTGGAAAAAATGACAGTGTAGAATCCTCAAAATATGGAAACAATCTTACAATGGGGCCAGGCCAGGCTCAGGGGGAGGATGCCCCCCCCCCTGTTGTAGAAGGAAGTAGTAGAACACAAAAACGACAAAAATTGATTGGCCAAAGAACAGCCATAAAGACGACAGAGTGGACTATTGAGCATAAGAAAGAAATGATGTATTGTTACTATTATGTAAAAAGCCCAGAATTTCCAGACACAAGATATACAAAACGATTAAGAGAGAAATTAGAGGAAAGAAAAATACTTCCGCAGGAAAAACTGTCACAAGCTTCAAATAAAAATTTGCTTTCATTAATACAACAGATTTTTGAAAAACAGCATGTAGATCAAGAAACTTTGATCTCTTTGGAAAAAGAAGCCTCTGAGGAAGTGAGAAAATATAAACAACAAAACCTAGAGGTATTTGAAAAATATAAAAAAGAAATATGGTCATGGGAAAGAAAGAGATTTGATCTTCTTCTTCTTCTTCTTTCGGCTTTTCCCGGTTGTGTAATATTTATGCAAAGGAGAAAGCAAAACTAGCCAATACAAAAAGAGCAGCACCAAAGATATTTGAAGAAAAATATAGACAAAGAAATCCGGATATGGAAAACTTTACAATACAAAAAATAAGAAGACTAAGAGGAAAAGTAGAAAAAGAGATTAGTAATGGAGAAGTCAAAGAAATAGAAATTGTGGTAATGGAACAACTGCAAAGAGAAGGATTCAGTGTAGAAAATCAAATGCAGAAAGCACCACAACAGAACAGAGCAATGGATATCCAAATTAAGGGGAAACAAGTGGAACAGGAAGCAACAGGTCAGGTGCCATATCAAGATGTTTTGGAGCCCTCCACAGGAAACCAGTATAAAAGTTCACTTGAAGCTAGACAGGAAGGAAAGAACAGGAAACTGTGGCAACTCTGATGCAGTCAATGTTGAGGAGTGATAGGCCAGTGAGTTTCCATATGACAAAACAACAGATGACACAGGAAGAAACTGAAGACAATGTGCCACAAGACGATGTTATAGAACTATCTATAGAATCCCCGCAGGAAATGGAAAAAGTACAGTTTTGTACCTACCATAAATGTAGATGTTCGAAGATCCACATTGCTGCAGTCCTAACACTTGGGTAGTCCGCTGTCCCAGTCGGCCCGAATACCAAAGTATAAGGCTGACGTCGGTCAAGGCGCATTTGTCTGACATCAGGACGCCAGGGTACAAATGCGCATGACCGACGTCATATCCTCAGTCTTTTCTTGCCCCAGATGTCAGAAGACCCTAAAAAGATAAGGCCAAAACCAAAAAACACCAAACACTCCTGTACCTAATATATGTACAATATATACAAATTTACAAAATAGAACCCCACCCACACAACCACCCCTAAACACAGAGGGAAGGAGGGAGGGTAAATTGGACTGCAGCAATGTGGATCTTGAACATCTACATTTATGGTAGGTACAAAACTGTACTATGTTCTTCATCTCACATTGCTGCAGTCCTAACACTTGGGTAGAATCCCAAAGCAGAGGTAAGGGAGGATGGCTAAACTATAATGAAGCAGGAGCTGCCAAAATGCCCTGCAACACAGCAGTGGCAAAACCAGCCCTGGATTTAGAATAGAGAGGAAGGTGGTAATGCTTGGAGAAAGTATGCACTGAACTCCAAGTAGCTGCCTCCAAAATATCCTTAGTTGCCACCCCCCTTAGAAATGCTGTTGAAGTGGCAGTAGCCCTCGTGGAATGAGGCCTAATCCCAGCTGGAATCTCCTTGCCATGATGGGAATAACAAAATGCAATGCAAAACCCAATCCACTTAGATATAGTTTGTTTTGACACAGGCTTGCCCTGGGAACTCAAAGCAAAAAGAAACAAACAACTGCTGAGACTGCCGAAAATCCTAGTCCTGCTTAAATAATAACGCAACTGCCTGTGTACATCTAAAGTGTGCAAAATCTTTTCCCCCCTATTTTGGGGATCTGCATAAAAAGTAGGTAAATGAATAGTCTGGTTTAAAGCCACACTAGAAACCACCTTAGGCATAAATGAAGGATTAGTACGTAATGATACCCTATCCTTATGAAAAATCAAAAGGCTCAACCGCCATAAGGGCCTGCAATTCAGAAACCCTTCTTGCAGAAGTAATGGCCAACAAAAAAGCAGTCTTCCATGACAAGTATTTCAATTCAGCAGTAGCCGCAGGCTCAAAAGGTTGTAGAGTAAGTTTCTCCAACACAAAATTGAGGTCCCAAGCAGGAGTAGGAGCTCTATTGGGGGTCTTATATTCTTTGCCCCTCTAAGAAATTGCTTGAACAAAGGATGAGAAAACAATGGTGGGTCACAATCATAGTGAGCTGAAATTGCTGCAGCATGAATCTTAATGGAAGAGAAAGACAAACCTTTGTCCAATAACTCAGTAAGATATTGAAGAGCCACACTCAAATTAGGCTCAGAAACATCCAAATCCTTTGCTGCACTCCAAAAGAAAAATCTCTTCCATTTTTCTGCATACACTTTACGTGTACTAGGTCTTCTAGCTTCCATAATCACATTCAAAACTTGTTGAGGAATTTGAGACCTGCTGTGGTTCAAAACAGAATATGCCAGGCTGTTAGATGAAGAGAGTGAAGCTTGACATTGAGTAGATGACCGTCCCTCTGAGACAAAAGGTGTGGAATTAAAGGTAAAGGCCATGGAGGCTTCCTTACCAGATTCCTCAGTAATGGGTACCAGTGTTGTCGAGGCCAATCTGGAGCTATCAAAATCATCCTTGGCTTGTCTTGTCTGACCTTTAGGAGTACCTTTGGGAGGAGAGGCAGAGGTGGAAAGGCATACACATGAAGATTTTCCCAACTGAACGAAAGAGCATCCACTTTCCAAGCTGTGTGATGAAACCTTTTGCAAAACTTTGGCAGCTGGTGGTTTAGTGGAGAAGCGAACAGATCTATGTCTGGAGTTCCCCAGGACACTGTCAATTGTCGAAATACATGAAGATCCAGTTTCCACTCGTGGGGATCCATGATTTGCCTGCTTAACACATCTGCTAAAGAGTTCTGTGCTCCTGGCAGAAACCTTGCCTGTAGATTTAGCTGCAAGCTGAGCGCAGTCTCCCACAAAATCATTGCTTGCCTGCATAGAGGATAAGAATGTGTTCCCCTTGCTTGTTGATGTACCACATGACAGTTGTGTTGTCTGTTAGAATCAACACCTGCCCTGGAAGAAGTAACTCCTTGAAAGCCATTAATGCAAACTGGACTGCTAACATCTCCTTCATGTTGATATGTAGATGCTGTAGTCTGGCAGGCCACTTGTCTTGTATCCACTTTCCATTCAGATGAGCTCCCCAAGCTATGTCTGAGGCATCTGTCGTTAGAATCTGACTCGCCTCTGGCCGGGTCACAGAGAGTCCCTTGTTTAGGTGACATTCCTGAGCCCACCACAAAAATTCCTTTTGAATGCAAGGTATTATTGGAATGACAGTGTCCAAATCCTGACAGTGCTGTGTCCATACATTTTTTAGATACCATTGCAGCTTCCTCATATGCAGTTTGGCATTGGGAAGCACCAGAATACAAGATGCCATGAACCCTAAGGCTTGAAGGACTGTCCTTGCAGTCAGCCCGGACTGAAGAGATAGTTGATGGAAGTAAAGGGAAAGATTCTTTTGTTTGTCCGGGGTTAAAAAGGCCATCTGGGCTGCTGTATTCAGTCTCACACCCAGAAAGCACATGTCTTGAGAGGGTACTAGACTGGACTTTATTTCGTTCACAGAATACCCCAGGCATCTTAGCACTGCTATCACATATTCCAGATGCTGAAGAAGCTCGTCCTTTTCTTGAGCCAGAATCAGACAGTCGTCCAAGTAAGGATAGATTTGTATTCCTTTTAGCCTGAAGAAAGCTACAACTGGAGCCAGAACTTTTGTGAATACTCTGGGCGCAGTAGATAAGCCAAAGGGCAATGCAGAGAACTGATAATGGGAATTTCCAGCTCGGAAACGCAGATACTTCTGCCATTTTAAGCATATGTTTCTTAGGCAGAGACCCTGAAGAACTAGGGGAGACCCCCACAGAAGTTAACCCTGGCCTGCCTCTAGAAGAAGCCTTGGAAACAGAAGGGGAGGGCCTAACCACCTTAGGAAGGGAGGGGAGAACAGCTACCTGAGAAGCCCCTTCAGCCTGGCCTACCTCCTGAGAGGACACATCTTGTAACAGTAAAGTCTCTCCCTGAGAATCCAAAGGAACTTCTGGTAGAACCACCGGCTCCACCGAGCCCTCTAAAGAACCGACGTCCAGGACAGACGGTTCTTCCACCCTAGGCTTCGCTGCTTTGTCCTTGCGCTTTTTAGAAGCGGCGCCGGAGCATCCGACGGCATGTTGTAATTACAACGCTTCCCAAAACTAACCTGGCACAATCTAATCGCCTCTTAATAGTGCGTTTGTTAAATCTAGCACAAGAGCGACAGCCAACAACGCCGTGCTCAGGCCCTAAGCAAGGTATACACAAGGTATGGTAATCTCTATGAGGTATCTGTTTCCCACAAGAAATACAGTTATTCACTTTTTCTGACATCCGTTAAATACTGAGGCAAGAAAAACAAAATATTCCCAACGGGTACTTAGCCAACTTTGATTCGGTCTGAAACTCCGACTTCAGAAAATTTCAGAACGCCAACCTGCACTCGCAATACTGCTTCTGCATCGGACCATGCGGCAAAAAAGACTGAGGATATGACGTCGGTCATGCGCATTTGTACCCTGACGTCCTGATGTCAGACAAATGCGCCTTGACCGACGTCAGCCTTATACTTTGGTATTCGGGCCGACTGGGACAGCGGACTACCCAAGTGTTAGGACTGCAGCAATGTGAGATGAAGAACATCAAGGGATGTGCCCCTGGTATGGAAGAAAACTAGTTAAGAGTTGCTTGATTTAATAGACAAAGACAGATACATCAAGATCAAGAAAGAAATAGACTGCAGAAGGTTAATAAAACCCCAAAAGTCAGAATCTTGATAAAAAAAATGAACACAGTAATTAGGACTGTCCATAGAGATCCATGCAATATAACAGAAGTAAGCAGAATATATTTCTATGCTGCTAAATTAATAACTGATAAAATTCTACCACAGGAACATAGGGTAGCGAGGAAAAAGGGGGAGGGGTGAAAGCGAACACCATCATAGAAATATCGAATAGAGAAAACTATAAAGCAGTTAAAACACAAACTTCATGACCAAAGAGCAGATAAACACCTTCACAGACTAGAAACCACAAAAACGAACACCAGCAGCCAAATCCAAAGCAAACGGAGTTTAATTGATAACGTTCACGACCAAAGAACAGATAAACAACTTCACAGACTAGAAACCACAAAAACGAACACTAGCAGCCAAATCCAAAGCAAACGAAGTTTAATTGATAACGTTTGCTTTGGATTTGGCTGCTGGTGTTCGTTTTTGTGGTTTCTATAAAGCAGTTAAGACAAGAAGTGTCATTGTTAGAAGATTATAGAAGAGGGAACAGATCAACAAAAATATTAAGAAAGATAGATGTGATAAAAGCAATGCGCAGTATTAGAACAGACCAGGATCTATTATGCACTACTGGAGATAACAAGCTAAAAATTTCAAAACAGGCAGAAAGACTCAGAAGATACAAAGATAAATATAAGGGAAAAGCACAAAATAAGCAATTTACTGATGATCCAAAAAAGTTTTATAGAGAATTGGGGAATAAGGTAAAATGAATAGATAGACCGCTGAAAAAAGAGGAAGTAAATACATTTTGGAGAAGTTTCTATGAAGATCCTGAGGAACATAAAGATGCTAAATGGATAGAAGAAGTAAAAGAAAGAATAAGAAGTTTAAAGGTACAAGATATGAAATGGGATGAAATAACAGCCAAAGAGATTGAAATAAAGGTGAGAAAAGCCTCTAATTGGAAAACTCCAGGCCCAGATGCAGTACCTAACTTTTGGCTTAGAGTATTAACTTCTTTACATGAGGATCTAGCCATGAGTAAGAACTATTTATATGCACACCCCAAACAGACACCGCACCGGTTATCAACAGGAAAAACAATGCTCTTACTTAAGAGTGAACTTGCAAGCTACCCTAAAAATTATAGACCAATAACTTGTCTTCCAATGACATATAAACTTATACATGGGGATTGACGCTGATAGAGTTTATAGTCATTTAGAAGAAAACTCAATTATGGCAGTAGAACAAAAGGGCAATAAAAGAAGTTCATACGGAACAAAGGATCATTTGTTGTTAAATAAAGTTATAGTGGAGAACTTTAAGAAAGGGAAGACTCTAAGTATGGCATGGATTGACTATAAAAAAGCATTTGATAGTACCCCACATTCATGGATAAAAGACTGCTTAAACATGTATAAGGTACATCCTACACTGATTGATTACATTACAGTAACCATGAAACAGTGGCAGACCACTTTACAATTAAGCCATGATAAAGGACAAATTATTATCCCAGGGATAAAAATCCAAAGGGAGATATTACAGGGTGACTCCCTGTCACCGTTGCTATTTTGCTTTGCCATTAATCCATTAAGCCGTTTACTTAACAGCTTAGGTCATGACTATAATTTGGCTTCTAGAAAACAACAAAGTCTAATGACTTCTCATCTTCTCTTTGTCGATGATTTAAAATTGTATAGCTCATCAGATGAGGAATTGAAAGTACAGCTACAGGTTGTCAAAACATTTCAGATGATATTGGAATGTCATTTGGTCTTGATAAATGTGCAAAAGCAACCTTTAAAAAAGGAAACTTGCAACACCAGGAAAACATCAGTTTGGGAGAAGAATGTGATATAAAAGAACTTGAGCAAGAGGGGGTGTATAAATACTTGGGAACTGATGAAGGATCAGCAATAAAACATGAACAAATGCGAATAAAGCTTAGTAACGAATATTTTAGAAGACTTAAATTAATCCTGAAAACAGCATTGCCACCAAGGAACAAGATCCAAGCTATAAATCAATTTGCTCTTCCTGTCCTAACTTATAGTTTTGGAGTGATTGACTGGCCCCAAAAAGTGTTGGATGGATTGAAAATTAAAACAAGAAGGATGTTTCATGCTCACCAAATGATTTATAAAAATCAGTGTATACCAAGATTATATATTCCTCGTTCTGAAGGAGGGATGGGGCTCCTTGAAATTGATTACATGTATAGATCTGCAATGATGGGACTCCACACACATCTACTGACCTCACAAGATCCAAATGTGGTGAAAGTTTTGAAACTTGAGGAGAATAAATCTAAGATGACATCTCTGCTTAATTTAGCAGAAGCATATAGACGTCAAGCAGGAATGGAAATCAAACCAGAAGTGAATAAAAATCAGGCAGCAACTGAATGTGCTAAAAAACAAAAGAAAGAAAGAATATAAGGTGAAGGATCAGATGAGAAGGCAAGAAATGTGGAAAAAACATAAATATAGTTGAAAGTATAGAAAACATCTGGAAGAGCCTCATGTTGATCAAGAACAAACACAGGAATGGTTAAGGAGAGGTGAATTTACATCAAGAAATGAAAGGTTAATATTGGCAGCCCAAGATAGTGGGCTACGTACACGCTGGTTTACTAAGTCCATTGAACATGTGGGAGAAACAGACATATGTATGTTTTGTGGAACCAAACTGGAAACGGTCACACACCTTATTGCTGGTTGCGACTCTCTAATGGCAGAGGGACTGTATACTGAAAGGCATAATAATGTGGCGAGATTGTTACACTGGAGATTACGCAAACATTACATTATGGTATCTAAGTGGCTGAAAAACACTGGAAACATGAGCCACAGAGAATCCTAGAAAATTAAGTTTACATCACATGGGATCACCCAATAGCAACAGTCCAAAAGATAGATGCTAGAAAACCGGATATAGTGGCCCAAGAAAAGAAGACAAAAGTAGCATTGATCATTGAAATCGCCACACCTAGTGACTACAGTGTCTTGCGTACAGAGAAAGACAAAGTCATAAAATACCTCGATCTGCATGCAGAAACGAGAGCCACGTGGAAAAATGATGCCCAGACAGTTCCAATAGTAGTAGGAGTAACTGGTCTTATAAAAAAAGAATTTACAATCTTATTTAGATATGTTACCAATTCATGTAACACCGTACGAATTGCAGGAGGAGTCATTACTGGGCACATTGCAGGTGCTGCGAACATCACTTTTGGCTAAAATCAAAGAGTGAAACAATACTAATTTCATGAATTTTAATCGTACTTTGACTTAGGAATGGGGTCCATTCCCGTCATGGTATTAAAAACCCAAAAGACTTGGAGAAATTAAAAATGGAGGATTCCCTCATGTAAAGAATACTGCAACATTAGAATAGAAGGACATCTACAGCTCTGGTTGCAATACTTCCACCCTTCAGATAACATCTAGAAAGCTGAAACACAGAAAAACAAATAAGACACAATACAAAGCTAAACCATTCACTTCAGACCCCTGAAAGGGGGCTGTGAAAGGATGTCCACCATAAACGTATAAACTTCAGACAGCTTAATAACTGTAGCCATGCTAAAAATTTTCTATCTAGGTGAGCTGTTGAACTACTTTTTTAAATTCACTACATTTTTTAAAAAGCAAAGAGAAATGCTAGTGAACCTCCGAACAGCATAACTGCGTGAATTATCTCTCCACCTTTTACTAACTTGAGGATAAATTCTGAGAGCAGGGATGGGCCCATGATACTTGGGAGAGTTGAATGATTTCTGAAGAATGTGTAAGGCTACCAGTGGGGATACATGAAAAACCCAGCCGAATCAGTGCAGAAGAAATTAAAATGAGAGACTACAGCACTTAGTGAAATCCTGGTGGATGTAATAGGACCGAGAAGGTCTTCTGCAGCATTCAAAAGAACATGGTAGAATTAAAGCTCGGTTCACCATACCTGGGGGAAAACAGAGGTTGTTAATAATGATACCACGGGCTTGGCATAGTAAAGAAAATGCAGTACTTCTCAGGCAATTACATAACATCTAAGGATTTACAAAAGAGATTTCTTTGTGAAGAAGTTAAACTTATTGGCTTGCTAGGGGGTGTAAAAACAGTCATATAAGCAGAAATATGAAAACAAAGTGAGGGTGTTCCCATGATGGCTGGAGGAGGTCATTACTGAAAAAAACAAACATTAAGACCATAAGATGGGCAAAGCAGCCAGTCAAGAAGAGAATTCATGCCAGGTGGTGGTCAAGTCTGATGACTGAGGAGTAAAGGTCCTAGTTGATGGTAATTCTAAACAGCCTCAAAAGTGAAGCATGGAGGATGTTTTCCTGCATCTGAACATGGTAGGCAGTTGTACATTGAGGTGCTCTGCAGACCAGTAGGTTGGAACCCAGGTCTGTCTTGTCTACCTAGAAACACAGCCTGCGGCAATGTGGAGCAAAGGATGATCATGATCACTTTGAGAGGCACCGTATGTTTGTGGAACAGAAAATATTTGTTCAGGCATTATATACAAGGCCATGAAATTTGTCATAGAGGATCTCAATTCTGCAGACATGGGTAACTTAAATTAACTAGACCCTACTCAGTTTGGTTTTGTGAAGGGCAGGTCCTGCCTCCTGAACCTATGTTACAGAGGTTGTAAAATGTGTCAGTCTGTGCACACTGCTTATCTTGACCTGGCCAAGCTTTTGATATTATTCCCCATGCTGGAATTATTGAAAGGTTAGACAATGTAAAACCCTACATTGTTCACTGGACTGCAAACTGGCTATTCAGCAGATCTTAAGTTGCTAGTACACAATGAACATAAAATTGTAATGAGTGGAATGCCATAGAGGTCCGTTCTACACCCTCTCCTATTTGGCATTTATTTTGCAGACATCTAAGCCAATATTCCAAAAGTGTGGTTGGCTAAGTTTGCTTATGACTCCATGCTGGGTAATATCACCCTATCATCCAGAGATAACTAAACAGCTCCAGCTTGCATTGGAATATGCACATACCTGCAGTACTGAAAATAGTCTAAAGTTAAGTGCAAAAAATGCAGCTCAGCTGAATTTGGCAAAAAAGCTGCTCCCATCTCATATATTACAAATGGCACTGCTCTTAAGAAAGAGATGATCATAAGAGACCTGTGTACTTATACGGACAATTCTCTCTCATTTGATTGTCATGTTTCCACAATAATGAGGGAATCCTTCTATCTGTTCCAATTAATTACCAGTAGAATATCTTCTTAAGCCAAAGAAGTCAATACTCCTGAACCTGAACTCTTTTCTCATGTGACCCATCACTGAATATAATACCCCTTTGGTGTGTATAAATCCAAGCATATCACTCAGCTGGAAAGACCCCACAAGAAAAATTAAAGGTCTTAATTTCTTATACAGAAATATTAACACAACCTTTCTTACACTTAGTAGCTTGCAGGCTTTTTGAACGATGAAGGACCCAATCCAATGTGGCCTCCTATTTATTTACCAAATTAAGTGCCTCTACAAACACCCACACTGGAGACCTAAATCTATACAAAAACATAAACAACACTTGCTGGAGGGATCGGCTCCTAATAGAGCATACTCCCAGTCTATGGAATAGGATACCACTACAGGTCAAACAAAGCACTTAACTGTATAATGGTTACCTTTAAGGCTAGTCTTGATGACTGGATGTCTAGACAAAAAAAAAAAAGAGAAGACTGGCTTATGTAAGGCCTTGCTTGATTTGAGAGATAAGCAGAATAAAGCACTTGGCAATGGTGGCAAGAACTTTTAAGCTTGTCTGCTTAAAGGTGTACATGGCTAAGCATCTTATAAGCCCTCTGATCTTTTGCCTAGTATTATTCCTATGTTCCTGTAAGAAGAAAGGAAATTCAGATGAACTGACAAAAGTACCTAGGAGAAATGCTGTAAAAATGGATGAACCTCGAAGGCAATTACCCAAGGTGCCAGCTATGTCCATAATGGGCGGACTAAAGTTTTTGCTTTTAATCTTCAGACAACCAGTGTGTGCTTCAAAAAAGAATGAACTCATCTGGCTCTGTGGCACAGAGGGATGCACACCTAACTATAACTTGGGTGATGGGGGTTCAGTTAGCGGCCTTCCCACTGGAAGAGCCAGGTACATGGCCCACTCACGTTTCCTGGGGAGAAGGAGGAGTTTGCATACATTAAGAGTCACATATGGGGGTTCAATCTCCCCAGTGGGGACTGGAGAGACCATTGCTTGTGTTGTAGAGGGAGGGGCAAGGCTGCTTGAAAGGAACACTCCTTGCAGAGATGAAAAAAGAAGTTATGTCCTCACCATAACATTCCATCTGAGTAGGTAACTTCATTTGTCAGCAACCTGTGGGTGTCGGATCCGAATCGGATCCAAGCCGGCAACTTTACTCAGCTAAGATCCGAGCTCCATGCTCCTCCCCCTTACCCACAACCCCCTGCCATCCCTCTCTGTCCTCAGATCGAGTTTGCTTTAGCATTATAGAATACTACAACCAAAGGATCAACTAAACATCCTAACCTGATGTCATCTGTCCAAGGAAGCACAAAGGTCCTAAAAGGACGAACTTCAGGTTAGGGGGATGCTGACAAATGAAGTTACCTACTCAGATGGAACGGTATGGTGAGTACATAACTTCTTTATCTGAAGTAGTTGACTTCATTTGTTCAGCAACCTGTGGGACAGAGTCCCCAGCTACCAAAAAACTTGGGAGGACCTCATGGAAGAGCACTGCAGAGCCAAAGGACACCCTCCCTCTGGAAATTATATCCAGCTTGTAATGGGTACTAAAAGTATGAGATGAAGCCCAAGTGACCGCTGAACAAATGTCATCCAAGGACACTCTGGACCAAAAGGCAGCAGAAGTGGAAACCGATCGAGTGGAATGGGCGTGAACTCCGACAGGTTCTGGTCGGCCAGAACTCTTATATGCAAGAAGTATACATAGTGAAATCTATCTGGACAATGTAGCTTTTGACACAGGTTTACCCAAAAAGGGTTTAGCAAAGGATACAAGGAGTTGCTCAGATTTCCTATGTTCAGCAGTCCTGTGTAAATACAGCCTCAATTGTCTGTGCACGTCCAAAGAATGCAATTTGTATTCACCTTTGTTTTGATAATTTGGGAAAAAAAACGGTAAATTGATAGATTGATTAATGTTGGACTCAGAGGCGACTTTAGGCAAGAAGGAGGGATTGGTCCTGAGGGAAACTCTGTCTTTATGAAAGACCAGATATGGAGGTTTGGCACAAAGGGCTTGAATCTCCGAAACCCTTCTAGCAGAAGTGATAGCAATGAGAAAGGCCGTTTTCCAGGATAAATAGTTTAGATCCACCGAAGCTGCAGGTTCAAACGGAGGGCCAGTAAGAGCCTGGAGAACAAGAGTTAAATCCCACTGAGGGACTGCATCCTTAACAGGAGGCCTTAACAGGAAGGTATCCTTTACGAAGGTCTTGCAGATTTTGGAAGAAGATAAAGAACCGAGATCATTTCCCACATGAAAGTGTGAAATTGCTGCTAATTGGACTTTGACGGTGGAGGAGCTGGCACCCTGATCAAATAAGTATGACAAAAAAATCCAATACAGCTGGTATCAGGGCTGTAAAGGGATCCAAATTACTATATTCCACCCAGATCGAAAAACGTTTCCATTTGCTCTTATAGACCTTTCTGGTAGAAGGTTTATGAGCGGCTACTAAAATAGCTTTAACGGAAGAGAAGATACCGGGAGTCCTAGCTATGATTGGAACTGGATCAACCAAGCTGTGAGCTTGAGACTGTCCAAGTTTGGGGTTGTCAACCCCAGGGGGTGAGATATCAGATCCGGAATGGGATCCAAAATCCAGGGAGGATTGACTAGATGAGACCATAGGCAAGGAAACCACGTTTGACGAGGCCAGAATGGGGCTATGAGGATCACTCTGCTCCCCAACCGACGAGCTTTCTGCAAGAATTTTATCATGAGAGGAAGAGGTGGATAAGCATAAAGAAGACCGGATGGCCAAACATGGACTAGAGCGTCTCTGGGGGATTCCCCTGGTGGGGGAAGTAGAGCGAAGTACTTGCTGCAATTTGCGTTCGAAGGCGACACGAATAGATCGTAGCAAGGTTGACCCCACTTGAGGAAGATTTGCTCCGCTACTCTCGGGTTCAGAGACCACTCATAAGGTGAGAGGATGGTTCGACTCAGCCTGTCTGCCAAAATGTTCGACCGACCCAGAATGTGCGCTGCTATGAGAAAGCGGTTGGTGGCGATTGCCCATTCCCAAACTCTCATGGCCTCTCGACATAGCGGATAGGATCTGGTTCCCCCCTGTTTGTTGATATACCAGACTACTGACATGTTGTCTGATTGAATCGCAATTGTCCCTAAGGGAAGAAGGGCCTGGAGTGCTTGCAACGCTAAAAGCACAACCCTCATCTCTAGGACACTGATGTGCAACAAGGTCTCCGAGTGGGTCCACGTGCCTTGGACGGTTCTGCCCATGCAGTGCCCCCCAATCGAGGCGAGAAGCGTCCGTGGTCACCATGGCTTGGGGTGGGGCCATCGAGAAGGGGCGCCCTTTCCGGAGATCTGAGGACTAGATCCACCAGAATAAGGATTTTTTGCAAACCTTGCTGAGGGAGATAGGTGCACTTAGCGGATGTTGCAGGATGGACTACTGAACCTGCAAGGTCCATTGTAGGACCCTCATGTTTAGACGAGCTAGAGGTGACAGATTGGCTACAGCCATGGAACCTAGCACCCTCAGGACCAATTCCACTGGAGGAGCTGTGGATTGTAGGAGGGCCAGCACGTGGAGTGTCAAAGTTCGAAGCCTGTCCGGAGTTAGGAAGGCCCTCAACAGGTTTGTGTCTAGCCTGGCCCCTATGAAATCCAAATTTTGAGTTGGTTGAAGGGAGGATTTCTTGAGATTGATTGAGATTCCCAGATGAGAGGCCAAGTGAAGGAAGTAATTCCTGGCTGAAGAGAGTAGATGTCTGGTGGGGGGGGGTCAGGAGCCAGTCATCTAGGTACGGAAAGACCTGTATTCCCTGAAGCCTCAGGTGGGCCGCTACAATTGCCATCACTTTGGTGAACACCCTGGGAGCTGTGGTGAGACCAAAGGGAAGGACCCTGAACTGGTAGTGGCTGGCTCCCAGCCAGAAGCGGAGAAACCTTCTGGATCGTCTGTCCATCAAAATGTGGTAGTACGCATCCTTGAGGTCTATAGAGCACATCCAGTCATTCTCCTGCAGGAGTGGGAGAATGGATTGAATGGTGACCATCCGGAACTTTTCTTTGGCAACTGACAGGTTTAGAGTGGACAGGTTGAGGATTGGTCTCAAATCTCCCGTCTTTTTTGGCACCAGAAAGAACCTGGAGTAGAAGCCTGATCCGGATTTATCTTGGGGGACGGGCTGGATTGCTCTTTTTTCTAGCAGCTGCTTTATTTCTGTGGCTGTTGCCTCCCTCTGATTGGGTGGGACATCTGGGAGGCTCCGGGATTTGAGAGGGAGAATCAGAAAGGGGATAGTGTAACCTCTGGATATAATTCGAAGCACCCAGCGATCCATTGTAATGGACTCCTAAACTGCTAGGTGCCTCGAGAAACGCCCCCCGACTGCCTCCAGAGTGGAGCAGTCGGGTAACCCCTCAGGACTGCTGCGCAGGCCAATCCGAAAAAGGTTCTCTCGACCCAAAATTCTTCAGTCCCCCTCTGCCTCTGGGTCGGTGTCCACCCTGTCCTCCTCTGCTCTGAAGGATGAGGGGTCCGGAGCGAAATGAGACTGTTGGGATTTCCAGAACCACATATTCTTTTGTCCCCTTTGGTTCCTGGTGAAGGACCTCTGGGGAGCAGAGAAGCGGATCCCGACGGCAGACAACGTCTTCCCATGTTTCTCGCTCTGGACCAGCGTGTCGCGGACGGTCTTGCCAAACAGCGAAGAGCCGTCAAAAGGGGCATTTGCGAAGGACGCCTTGAAGGGTTCCGCAAGTCGCAGAGACAGAGCCAAGCATGCCGCCGTAAGACAATGCCCGCTCCGCTAGCTCTAGCGGCTCCTTCCGTGGCATGGGAAAGAAGCCACATAGAAGTGTTCGAAATGGACTTAAGAATGGCCATTCGAGCTGAGAATGTTTTCTTATCCTCGGCCGACATGGACTCTGGGGGCGACCTGGTGTATTCTTTGATGAGATCCCACTGGAGTCATATCACATGTGCCATATAGTTCAGCGACCTTACTGAGAAGGTGGCTGAAGTGAACATCCACTTCCCTATGCGGTCCATCGTCCAAGACTCCTTGTCGGGAGGGTGGACCGAGGAACTCTCCTGGGCTAGTTCCTTCTTGGTGGCAGCCACCACCAACATGGCATATACCGCAGCACCCTTGCTCCAGACCGTCCTATCTGTGGGTGGACTGAGAATTTTGTCTGGTCTCTTTGGTATGGGCTCCACAGTGTCCAGTTCCTTCCATGCCCTGGTAGTGATCAGATCTAACAGGTGATCAGTGGGAGGGGACACCCAAGAGGTAGATGGACCTGCGTCAAATGCCTCCAGAAACACAGACTCATCGAAGGAAGGTTTTTGGGCTGACCACCCCCCTCTAATACGAAGCATTTCCATAATGTCTCCGAAGGAGACGTCCTCGGGGGGTGACCTTGGGGAACCTTCCCCTTCTTCTAAGTCTGTGTCCTCTGTCAGGGACTCAGGTGAGTCCAAGTACCTCCTCTTGCACTTACGTTTGTGAGGAACCTCCTCGGGAGGGCAGTCCGAGGATGCCTCACCAACTACATCCTGTTCCTCTAAGGGAACTATCTGGGACGTAGGTGCAGGCTGTCCCTGGCGCCGGGTGATGGAAGGTAGGCCCATCTGAGAGGGAGTGATGGGTGGAACTGCAGCAGGAGTCTGGGGTCTCGAGTCCCTCGACAAGACCCTCTCCACAACATCGAATGCTGAAGGAGAACTGCTCTCTCTAGGATCTGAGCTCTTGGAGCCGGCGCAGATGCAATCGGATCCGAAGGGCCAGTATGCTCCGACTGAGATGGAGCCGAAGACACACTGACACCTCTTGATCCGAAGCTCAGCTCATGGCACCGAGAGCTCGGATCCAAAAATGGACCTGACAAACTCAAGGGTGCAAATGGAGCCGAAGTAGGGTGTACTATCGGCGCCGAGCCTCCCCCGGCTCTGATGCTGCCTGGATCCAATGGCTCCGAACCCCGGTAGTGGGTCGGAGAAGGAGCAATCGGGGCAAAAAATGGGGTCGAGCTCCCCCCCCCCCGGAGGGGGGAAGGCAAGATCACTCCCATCTGCAGTTGGGCCTGAAGAAACCTACTCATTATCCGGTCCATATCTGCATTGGACAAACTTCGGGTCGATCTAGACGAGGCCACCGAGGCTGGCCTGAAGTGCCGCCTCGAAGACCTCGAAGGCGACCGGCTCTCCTCCTCCTGCTCCGGGGAAAATCGAGGTGAATGGAGCCGGGAAGGAGAAGGCCCGGACATCCTAGGACAGGCTAACTGTTTAGCTGGTGGAGCCGAAGAGGAAGCTTCAGCCCGCCGCTTGTGGTGCTTCTCCTTCCTTTTCTCCCTCCTAGATTCCCTCTCCTCCTGAGCCACGGTGGGAGTGGGAGTCCCGGCCAGGGGAGCAGGGATGGAAGGTGGGACTGCTGCGGTCGCAGCCGGTGCCGCAGAGGGAGAAGAGGACGAAGCCGAGTCCGGGGGCAGAAGTCCTGCCAGAATCAGCTTCGACCTCCTGTCCCTCAAAGCCCTGGGGTTGAAGGCTGCACAAATTGTGCAGCCCGAAGAGAGATGGGTCAACCCCAAGGCAGATAACACACTGAGTGTGGCCATCCCCTGGGGATAGCTTATGGCCACACTCGGTGCATTTGGAAAAGAAAGTTTTAGGGGCCTCAGCCATGGCAATAATATATAGGCCCCAACCGCGCACACACGGGGGAGGGGAAAGACTAAACTAACTAACAAAAGGAAAATTTACCAACAAGATTAGCAATTTAACAGATAAGGGGAAACAACACTCACTCGTCTATAAGTTTAAAGTAAAAAATTAGGTAAAAAAACAGGTAATTTTAGTAAAACTCACGAAACCCTACACTTGGAACTCATTCTAGATGCTTGAATAAGCCGCGGCAAATGAGGTCTGAGGACAGAGAGGGATGGCAGGGGGTTATGGGTAAGGGGGAGGAGCTTGGACCTCGGATCTTAGCTGAATAAAGTTGCCGGCTCGGATCCAATTCGGATCAGATACCCACAGGTTGATGAACAAATGAAGTTAACTACTTCAGATTGATGGTTTTCACTGGCAACCCATTGCACATCTTCCTAATGCCTTGCTGGTATGTGCCAGGAGGGTCTATATTAGATGAACAAAAGTTCATCTTAGCGAGCGCTCACATGAGCGAATATTGCGAAACTCGAAACCGCAATTGTGAGATCGTGGTACAGTGAAGATGGAATATTTGTCCTTTCCTCACTGTAGTGCAATCTCGGAGTTGGAATATATATTTGGGGGGGGGGCGCAGCCCCCCACAATTGCAGTTTTGAGTACCTGGATATTTGCTCATGTGAGCATTCGCTAAGATGAACATTCGTTCATCTAATATAGACCCGTGCCAGGATACGGGCACAAAGAAAACTGTAAAATGCCCAAACCTCACCAGATGGAAACCTGGATGATGACTTCTCTTGGTAATTTCTCAATCCATTAATTTTCATCACCAGGTGACAGAACGAGAGAGGAAGAGGGTGATAGTGGGCAGGCAGCAAGGGCAAACAGTTGCACCAAAAAACATTCTGAACCACTGATCAGGATACTTTAGGGGACAGGCAGGGGCATCAAAATTAACAGGAGGATGCAGGGCTGGGTGCCAAGTATCTGACTAGAGCTAACCTTGTGGAAAGGGATCAATATGACATGCAGGAGAAAAAAACCCGAGTAGATGCCACTGCTGAGGCAATCTAACATGGTCAAAGGAATGCTGGAGGAAGACAGAGTGGATGGAAGGCAAGAGACTGACTGTGAGAGACTGGAACAGAATATAAAAGCACGAGACTGCCTGATGCTAAGATCAAAGGGAAGTCCAGATGGAAACTACTGATGAGAAAAGATTCCAAGTACTATAGGCAAGTTTGAGGTGCTTGCAAAATTTGTATTTTCTTTCATTTATGTGTATCTTTGTGTCTTTAGACTGCTTTTTGCTAATGTATTTGGGAGCAGATGGCCAGCATACTGGACATGCAAAAGGGAAGTGTTAAACAAAGAAGCATGATGGTGACTGAAGACTACTGCATAATTGTAGATAGGCATGAGATGTGGAGGAAGGAATCGCAGAAACTGGAATGGTCAAAGCACAGATGACTAGCAGCATAGACATTTGGTTTATAAGGCTGGCAAAGATTTACATGTTTTGTGGTAAAGAATGGAAAGCTTCAGCATTGTTTTGTGGTCTGGAATGGAACAGCAGATACATATTAGTCTCTCCCAACAAACAAGGAAGTTATCGATGTATGCTATTTACTATGAGTCAGATACATACAGTTAACTATTAGAGGATATGTTAACAGAAAGTCTGCATTTGGGTATGGCTAAGGAATATGTCATGATTAGGAATAGAGCTTTAATTATTCTTTCTTCTTTGAGTTCTGTCACTCTTATAGGTTAAACAACTAGGCAAATTAGTTGGAGGAGGGGAGTTTTTTAACTCTTTATCAAATCACAATTCACACAATGACTTTGGTGCACATACATTAAAAGAAAACAAAACAAACCATAGTGACATTTTCATTTTTTTTCATGTAGTATACATAGGTTTTATTTTAAATATAATTCACTCCAGCATTATGTAAATTGCTCAGTTCTTGCCTTCACTTAAACCTCACTCCTCCTCAACACTTTTCTGCATGTACTGTTCCTGCAAATACCATTAATTTCTATGTAAGTTGCTCCTTCCCTTTCTAAAGATCTCCCCTCCAGTTTTTACTTACTTTACAATATACAATACTTCAACTGCAGTTTGCTCAGATTTTGATTGCCATTTTTCAGTAATTGTTTTTTGACAGCCAGTAACACCAAATTTAGAAAGGTCCTATTATGTCTACACAATTCAGATTCTGTGTCCCAGCTCAAAAGAAACATTTCCTTAGTTACAATCATTTGCTCCCCCATCATTTTTGACAAAGTACTCTGTAAGGAATTTTTAAAATCTGCCAACTGATTACCCCCCACCAAAAAAAAATGCTCCTAGTTACCTCTTTGTTTCATCACATCTCCAGCATTTGCCATATAACAGGAAAAATTATCTGAAGTCTGCTTGGGCTATAAAAAGGTTTACCAATGGGATTTCGACGATTGTTTTTTCAGCTCACCATTTACCAAAACATAAATAATAAAAATGGTGAGGAGAAACCTAAACCTTGCAAAATCATTTCTTTTTTATAGCAAATGCTACAGAGAGTTGCCTATTTTCTTAATATATTTGGTTCTGTCTAGGTAGTATCTCAACTGCCTGTGCACATATAGGGAGTGTAAAATGTTTCCCCTTTTGTTTTAGGGTGCAGAAAAAAAGGTTAGCAATTGAGCAGTTTGGTTCAGAGTCACCTCAATGATTACCTTAGGCATAAAAGAGGAGCCAGTGCACATGGTGGCCATGTCTTTGGTGGAAAATGAGGAAAGGTTCGTAGCGTGTCAAGGCTTTTAGTTCAAAACCTTCCTAGTCAAAGTTACTGCAAACAAAAAGATCATCTTTCAAGACAAGAATTTAAGCCCCCAGGGCACAGTTGGTTAACAGGCACTGAGGTCAACTTTTACAGCATAAAATTCAGGCCTTGAGCTGAAGTTACAGTTCACCTTGGAGGCCCGAGATATATAATAAATGACCTTGAATTAGTGCTTAACTGGTAGCATGGAAGCATGGGGGAAGGTTGGTTCCAAAGGTAGGCAGGTAGAGATGGCTGACAGCTGTACCTTACAGGCATAAGCAAGGCCAGAAGATAAAAGCTTGGAGAGGTAGTGAAGGATCATGGGCACAGCTATCTATCAAGGGTGTAGATGCCTGTCCTCCATTTCTCTAAGTATGATTTGCTTATATAATTAATGTTTAAGGGCCCAAAAGAAAGGAAGGAAAGTTATATCCCCCAAGCTGCTAAGTTCAGTGTGGATGGGATGGAGGGTATGAGGGAACCCCTGCACTGAGCCAACAGGTCTATATGCTGAGGTAGCAAGAACGATTTCTCCCTTGTCAACCGGATCAGGTGGAAGAACCAGTGCTGCCTTGGTAAGAAAATGGCAAGCAGAATCATTTCTAACTTTTCATCTGACATCTTCTGAACTACCTTGGACAACAAGGGAAAGTGATGGACAGCATAAAGATACAGCCCTCTCCAGTTAAGGGAGAAGGCATCCAATGCCCAAGCTTTCTTGTGAGGTGCTCTTTGTTGCTTAGAAAAGCAAAGACGTCTATCTCTGTAATGCCCCCACATACATACTAGAGCCAGAAAAACCTCTCTGTACAGCATCCATTTTTGTGTGTCTGCTAAGGTTCTGCTTAACTAATGTGCTAGGAAATTGTTCTCTTAAGGGACATAAGTTGTGACTAACAAACAGGATTCTATGCCTAGTACTCAAGTCTGTAAAACTAGATTGTATAGATGGCAATAGTGCATTATCTCTTGCTTGTTGCTGCAACACATTATTGTGATGTTGCTTGTGATTATTTCCAAGGTCACTGGCACCATGAATATTCTGAAGGCCTGAAGGACATACTGGGATTTCTACTAGATTTATATCTAGCTTTTTTCTCCTGCTTTGATGCAATGCACTTTTAGACCTAGGGTACAAGCTTCTACCATGCTTCATCTGAGAAATCCATAGTAACAGTGTGATTAGGAGTGAGTTGCCTGAATGGAACTTCTTTGTTGTTCAGAATTTGAGTCAACCACCAGCACCACTGCATTTATTTCCTGATGCAGGGCAGTAATGGGCCTTTTTTATCTAGATATTGTACTTGATGGTCCCAGGCATTCCTCATGTATCATTGCTACTTTGTCATATGAAGTCTAGTTACAAAAAACAGGATTGTTGATTTTATGTGGCCTAGGATGCTGAGGATCAGTCTGGAAAAGTTTTTTGTATGCTGCAGTTTGGAATAAGGCTGAAACGTGTTTCACCCTTTCCACTGGGAGGAAAGTCCTGCATATCTCTGTGTCTAGGAGGATCCCTACAAAAACCACCCTCTGTCTGAGGCAGAGGTTTGACTTTTGGTGGTTTATGGCGAATTCTACAATGGTAAGGTACAATACAGTGTATTTCATTGTCTCTTGGGTCTCCAAGATGACACAGGTGTCTAGGTAAGGGTAAATATGAATGCCCTTAATTCTGCAGAGTGTGCTATCGCTGGCACTAGGCATTTAGTAAACACTATTGCTGCAACAGTTAACCCAAATGGCTAAGAGGTGTACTTGAAGTGCAGTCCCTCTGCCATAAATCTTAAATATTGTCTGAAACCTCAGAATACTGGAATATGCATCTATTGGTACCATGACTGCCTGGGAGCTTAGCACAAGGATCAGTGGCTAGAGAGTCTGCATATTTAATCTGGACATTTTTAAGCATTTGTTCAGAGCAGATTCATTTAGAATGGATCCTCACTGATCATCCTTACTTGGAACTAGGAAAAGTCCTAGAATGAAAGCCTTTTGTCTCCTGACCTCTGGCTACTTTTCTAAAGTGCTCTGTACTAGCAATTCCATCTAAAATTGTTGTTTAAAAGGCATTACTGTTATTTTGATAATTCTTGGGATAACCTGTTTTGGCAGACTTGTGAGGAACTGAGCTTGTAAGCCCTTGAAGATTACACTTTGTACCCATCTGTCCACAATTACTGTTAGGCACCGATGGAAGTATGTGACCAATTTGCCTACTATTGTAGGTTAAGTTAGGAGGCTAAGTAAGGGAAGAGGCCCAGGCAGAGTTTTGGGGGTTGGGAGTGGGAGGGAAAGTACAGTTTTGTACCTACCATAAATGTAGATGTTCGAGTGCTAATACAGCTGCAGTCATAACAGATGGGTTTGCCTGCCGTCAGGCAGGTCCTCGGTCGGCCGAATTCCAAAGTCTAGGTCTGGCGTCGGATGTCGTTGCTTCTTCCCTGACGTCAGTGCGACAGGGGGTATAAAAGAATCAGCTGATGCCATTTCCTTCAGTTTTTCTTGCCCCGGATGTCAGGTGCCCTCAGAAGGAAGGCAAAACATAAATCTATGTAATAATGCAATGCAATATAATCAAAAAACAGTAGTTGCAAGCAAATACACCATAAAAGAATACCCCAATCAGGTTGTATGAGGAGGTGTTAGCCATTAGACCTGTCCCAAGAGGGGAAGGAGGGAGGGAAACCTGGACTGCAGCTGTATTAGCACTCGAACATCTACATTTATGGTAGGTACAAAACTGTACTATGTTCATCGTGCATACAGCTGCAGTCATAACAGATGGGTAGAATCCCAAAGCTAAAAAAGGGGTGGTAGGCACTAAGTGGAACTAGGAGGAGCCAGGATGCCCTGCAAGACTGCAGTGGCAAAGCCCGCTCTAGATTTGGAGTATAATGGTAGGTGATAGTGTTTGGAGAAAGTATGTACAGAACTCCAAGTGGCTGCTTCCAAAATATCTTTGATAGGAACCCCCTGAAGAAAGCTGCAGAGGTAGCTGTGGCCCTTGTGGAGTGAGATCTGATGCCTGTAGGTACAGTTTTACCATGAAAAGAGTAACAAAAGCGTATGCAGTGGGCTATCCATTTTGAGATTGTCTGTTTGGAAATAGGCTTCCCTTGAGCACCTGTAGCATAGGACACGAAGAGTTGCTCTGATTTTCTGAAAGGCTTTGTTCTGTCCAAATAATAAAGGAGCTGTCTGTGAATGTCCAAGGAATGTAGTAGTCTCTCCCCTTTGTTTTGTGGATTAGGGTAAAAGGTAGGTAAGTGGATAGCCTGATTCAAGGCTACCCTGGATACTACCTTTGGCATAAAGGAAGGATTGGTTCGTAAGGAAACTCTGTCCTGATGGAAAATGATGAAAGCTGCACAGCCATGAGGGCTTGTAGTTCCGAAACCCTGCGTGCTGAGGTGATAGCCAGAAGGAAGGCTGTTTTCCATGACAAATATTGCAGTTCTGTTGAAGCAGCTGGCTCAAAAGGAGGCAGGGTCAGTTTTTCTAGAATGAAATTGAGGTCCCAAGCAGGTACTGGTTGCTTCCTTGTGGGTTTTATATTCTTAGCCCCTCTGAGGAACTGTCTTAAGAGAGGGTGAGAGAATAAAGGAGGATCAGTGTTGTATTCTGCAGAAATGGCTGAGGCATGGATTTTGATGGAGGAGAATGAAAGTCCACTGCTTAGCATCTCAGCTAGGTACTGTAATATTTGAGGTAAATTCAGTATTCCAGGATTCTGACCCTTTTTCTGATTCCAGGCACAAAACCCTTTCCATTTTGCGGAGTAGGCTTTTCTAGTAGAAGGCCTTCTGGCCTCCAAAATGACATCCTGCACCTCCTTGGAGATTAGGGACTGTTGTGAATTTAAGGAATCCTCCATGCAGCTAGATTGAGTGTTTTCAGCTGACTGTGAAGAGTTTTGAAGCTGTGCTGAGTCAGTAGAAGAGGCATTAGAGGCAGGATCCATGGTGGGGAATGCGTCAGGCTCCTCAGGAGTGGGTACCAGTGTTGTCTTGGCCAGTCTGGAGCAATGAGAATCATCTTTGGTCTGTCTGCTCTGGCTTTTAATAGAACTTTGGTGCTCTTTGTTGCTTAGAAAAGCAAAGACGTCTATCTCTGTAATGCCCCCACATACATACTAGAGCCAGAAAAACCTCTCTGTACAGCATCCATTTTTGTGTGTCTGCTAAGGTTCTGCTTAACTAATGTGCTAGGGAATTGTTCTCTTAAGGGACATAAGTTGTGACTAACAAACAGGATTCTATGCCTAGTACTCAAGTCTGTAAAACTAGATTGTATAGATGGTAATAGTGCATTATCTCTTGCTTGTTGCTGCAACACATTATTGTGATGTTGCTTGTGATTATTTCCAAGGTCACTGGCACCATGAATATTCTGAAGGCCTGAAGGACATACTGGGATTTCTACTAGATTTATATCTAGCTTTTTTCTCCTGCTTTGATGCAATGCACTTTTAGACCTAGGGTACAAGCTTCTACCATGCTTCATCTGAGAAATCCATAGTAACAGTGTGATTAGGAGTGAGTTGCCTGAATGGAACTTCTTTGTTGTTCAGAATTTGAGTCAACCACCAGCACCACTGCATTTATTTCCTGATGCAGGGCAGTAATGGGCCTTTTGTATCTAGATATTGTACTTGATGGTCCCAGGCATTCCTCATGTATCACTGCTACTTTGTCATATGAAGTCTAGTTACAAAAAAACAGGATTGTTGATTTTATGTGGCCTAGGATGCTGAGGATCAGTCTGGAAAAGTTTTTTGTATGCTGCAGTTTGGAATAAGGCTGAAACGTGTTTCACCCTTTCCACTGGGAGGAAAGTCCTGCATATCTCTGTGTCTAGGAGGATCCCTACAAAAACCACCCTCTGTCTGAGGCAGAGGTTTGACTTTTGGTGGTTTATGGTGAATTCTACAATGGTAAGGTACAATACAGTGTATTTCATTGTCTCTTGGGTCTCCAAGATGACACAGGTGTCTAGGTAAGGGTAAATATGAATGCCCTTAATTCTGCAGAGTGTGCTATCGCTGGCACTAGGCATTTAGTAAACACTCTTGCTGCAACAGTTAACCCAAATGGCTAAGAGGTGTACTTGAAGTGCAGTCCCTCTGCCATAAATCTTAAATATTGTCTGAAACCTCAGAATACTGGAATATGCATCTATTGGTACCATGACTGCCTGGGAGCTTAGCACAAGGATCAGTGGCTAGAGAGTCTGCATATTTAATCTGGACATTTTTAAGCATTTGTTCAGAGCAGATACATTTAGAATGGATCCTCACTGATCATCCTTACTTGGAACTAGGAAAAGTCCTAGAATGAAAGCCTTTTGTCTCCTGACCTCTGGCTACTTTTCTAAAGTGCTCTGTACTAGCAATTCCATCTAAAATTGTTGTTTAAAAGGCATTACTGTTATTTTGATACTTCTTGGGATAACCTGTTTTGGCAGACTTGTGAGGAACTGAGCTTGTAAGCCCTTGAAGATTACACTTTGTACCCATCTGTCCACAATTACTGTTAGGCACCGATGGAAGTATGTGGCCAATTTGCCTACTATTGTAGGTTAGGTTAGGAGGCTAAGTAAGGGAAGAGGCCCAGGCAGAGATTTGGGGGTTGGGAGTGGGAGGGAAAGTACAGTTTTGTACCTACCATAAATGTAGATGTTCGAGTGCTAATACAGCTGCAGTCATAACAGATGGGTTTTCCTGCCGTCAGGCAGGTCCTCGGTCGGCCGAATTCCAAAGTCTAGGTCTGGCGTCGGATGTCGTTGCTTCTTCCCTGACGTCAGTGCGACAGGGGTATAAAAGAACCAGCTGACGCCATTTTCTTCAGTTTTTCTTGCCCCAGATGTCAGGTGCCCCCAGAAGGAAGGCAAAACATAAATTTATGTAATAATGCAATGCAATATAATCAAAAAACAGTAGTTGCAAGCAAATACACCATAAAAGAATACCCCAATCAGGTTGTATGAGGAGGTGTTAGCCATTAGACCTGTCCCAAGAGGGGAAGGAGGGAGGGAAACCTGGACTGCAGCTGTATTAGCACTCGAACATCTACATTTATGGTAGGTACAAAACTGTACTATGTTCATCGTGCATACAGCTGCAGTCATAACAGATGGGTAGAATCCCAAAGCTAAAAAGGGGTGGTAGGCACTAAGTGGAACTAGGAGGAGCCAGGATGCCCTGCAAGACTGCAGTGGCAAAGCCCGCTCTAGATTTGGAGTATAATGGTAGGTGATAGTGTTTGGAGAAAGTATGTACAGAACTCCAAGTGGCTGCTTCCAAAATATCTTTGATAGGAACCCCCCTGAAGAAAGCTGCAGAGGTAGCTGTGGCCCTTGTGGAGTGAGATCTGATGCCTGTAGGTACAGTTTTACCATGAAAAGAGTAACAAAAGCGTATGCAGTGGGCTATCCATTTTGAGATTGTCTGTTTGGAAATAGGCTTCCCTTGAGCACCTGTAGCATAGGACACGAAGAGTTGCTCTGATTTTCTGAAAGGCTTTGTTCTGTCCAAATAATAAAGGAGCTGTCTGTGAATGTCCAAGGAATGTAGTAGTCTCTCCCCTTTGTTTTGTGGATTAGGGTAAAAGGTAGGTAAGTGGATAGCCTGATTCAAGGCTACCCTGGATACTACCTTTGGCATAAAGGAAGGATTGGTTCGTAAGGAAACTCTGTCCTGATGGAAAATGATGAAAGCTGCACAGCCATGAGGGCTTGTAGTTCCGAAACCCTGCGTGCTGAGGTGATAGCCAGAAGGAAGGCTGTTTTCCATGACAAATATTGCAGTTCTGTTGAAGCAGCTGGCTCAAAAGGAGGCAGGGTCAGTTTTTCTAGAATGAAATTGAGGTCCCAAGCAGGTACTGGTTGCTTCCTTGGGGGTTTTATATTCTTAGTCCCTCTGAGGAACTGTCTTAAGAGAGGGTGAGAGAATAAAGGAGGATCAGTGTTGTATTCTGCAGAAATGGCCGAGGCATGGATTTTGATGGAGGAGAATGAAAGTCCACTGCTTAGCATCTCAGCTAGGTACTGTAATATTTGAGGTAAATTCAGTATTCCAGGATTCTGACCCTTTTTCTGATTCCAGGCACAAAATCATTTCCATTTTGCGGAGTAGGCTTTTCTAGTAGAAGGCCTTCTGGCCTCCAAAATGACATCCTGCACCTCCTTGGAGAGTAGGGACTGTTGTGAATTTAAGGAATCCTCCATGCGGCTAGATTGAGTGTTTTCAGCTGACTGTGAAGAGTTTTGAAGCTGTGCTGAGTCAGTAGAAGAGGCATTAGAGGCAGGATCCATGGTGGGGAATGCGTCAGGCTCCTCAGGAGTGGGTACCAGTGTTGTCTTGGCCAGTCTGGAGCAATGTGAATCATCTTTGGTCTGTCTGCTCTGGCTTTTAATAGAACTTTGGGCAGCAGAGGAAGAGGTGGAAAGGCATAAACTGTCATTGTTGTCCAACTGAAAGAGAGAGCGTCCACTTTCCAGGCCTGCGGATGAAAGGTCCTTGAGCAGAATTTTGTCAACTGGTAATTTCTGTGGGTGGCAAAGAGATCTATGTCTGGCCTTCCCCATGCTTGAATTATCTTTGTAAAAACTTGAGGATGCAACTTCCATTCGTGTGGATCTGTCATATTTCTGCTTAGGTTGTCTGCCAGCATGTTTTCCTTGCCTGGCAGGAACTGTGCTTGAAGTTGGATTTGTAATTCCAGAGCCATGTTCCACAGAGACATGGCTAACCTGCATAGGGGATATGAATGGGTTCCTCCCTGTTTGTTTATGTACCACATCACTGTGGTGTTGTCTGTCCTTATCAATAGCTGGCCTGGATGCAGTAGGTCTTTGAAAGCCATAATAGCATTTATTACTGCTAGCATTTCCTTTTGATTGATGTGTAGGTGCTTTTCTTTTTGGGACCATTTGCCCTGAATGCACCGATCTGTCATGTGTGTCCCCCAGGCGTAGTCCGAGGCGTCTGTTGTGATGACTTGATTTGCTTGAGGCTTGCAGAATGGGAGACCTATGTTTCTTTGGCATGCTTGAGCCCACCACAGAAATTCCTTTTGAAGACATGGAATCAGTGGTATAATTGTTTCCAAACTGTGGCTGTGTTGAGACCATAAGTTTTTTAGGTACCATTGAAGTTTCCTCATATGTAGCTTTGCACATGGGATTAGCAGGATGCAAGATGCCATGAATCCCAGAGCCTGCAGGATTTTCCTTGCAGTCAGCCTGGTGAAGGTTGCCAGTTTTCTGAAGTATTGAGTTAGTTGCCCTTGTTTCTCTGGCGTGAGGTGGGCCATCTGGGTGTTTGTATTCAAGCTGGCACCCAGGAAAATTATTGTTTGAGAGGGTATTAGTCTTGATTTTTTTTGTTGACTGTGTATCCCAGAGAATTCAACAACATTATTACAAACGCCAGGTGTTTCAGAAGTATGTGTTTGCTGTCCGCTTGGATCAGGCAGTCGTCCAAATATGGGTATATTTGTATCCCTTGAAGTCTGCAGAAGGCAATTACTGATGCCAGGCATTTCGTGAACACTCTGGGCGCAGTAGATAAGCCAAAGGGCAATGCAGAGAATTGATAATGGGTTGAACCTGCAAGAAATCTGAGGTATCTTCTGCAATCTTGTCTGATTGGGACATGCAGGTATGCCTCCTTGAGGTCCAATGTTACCAGCCAAGACTCCTTGCCCAGCATGGGAAGAAGCTGCTGTAATGTGAGCATCTTGAATTTTGGTGCAGTAAATATGTGTTTAGGATGGATAGGTCCAAAATAGGTCTCCAATCTTTGCCCTTCCTTGGTACCAGGAAGAGTCTGGAATAAAAACCTTGACCCTGTTCTTGTGCAGGTACCTCTTGAATAGCTTTCATGTCCATGAGATCTGAAATTTGTTTTTGTGCCTCTGCCCTTTGATTGTGTGGCAGGTTTGGCATGCCTCTCATTTTTGGAAGGGTGTGAAAGTGGAATCTGTAGCCTCTGTCTATAATGTCCAGGATCCATTTGTCTTTTGTGACAATATGCCAATTTTTCGAAAATAATGCCAGTTTTCTGCCTAAAGGTGCTGCCAGTTGAACCTTGCTTGGCATGCAAAGGGGAAAGTCATTGGTTCTGCTTTCTGAATGGCTGTGAACTATCCTCACCACCTCTTGGTGTAGGTGCTTGCCATTGTCTGCCTCTAAATGATCCTTGAGATTGCCCTCTACCCCTCGGGCGCCTGTATCTACCTCTTTGAGGTCTGTCCGTGGCTGAAAAGGACCAATTTTTTGAAGGCTAATTTCTACTGAAACGTAGAGGTTGTACCTGTAGGAAATCTTTCAATGTTTGCATTGATTTTGCTTTTCCTCCATTTTCTTTAATACCTCCTCAGCTTTAACACCAAACAATACATCTTTTTGAAGAGGTGCATCTAGTAATTTAGCTTTGACATGATCTGGTAAGGTTTGCTCTTTGGGCCAAGCATGTCTACGTATGACTGATCCTGTAACAGCAGCTCTACATGAGGCCTCTAAAGCATCAAAACCACATTGCAAGGTATGTTTACCCACTTGCTCTGCGCTATGCAACAAATCCTGCAACTCCTTCAAGTCTGGTTGTTCAGGTTGTGACATTTTGCTTTTCAACTGAGATAACAAAAACTGTTGATACTTTAACATATGGAACTGACAGTTTAATGCCCTCATGGTTAAGGTGGCCGAGGTGTATACCTTTTTCCCCCCACCTTTCTAAAGCTCTGGAATCTCTCTCTGAAGGTAATGGATTTTTGGCAGTGGAGGCCTTAATTCCCTTGGGACCCTGTGAAATAGTTTCTGGGTTAGCCGCATGGCTTTTGTATAGGAATCGGTGTGAATCAGGAACCCGGTAATACCTGTCAGGCTTGACTGGAGCTGGAGGTAAAGAATCTGGGTTAAGGCTGGCCTCTGAATACACATCATCTAGTATGTCTAAGACAGGGGGGATAGCCAGAGGCCTGCGCTGAGGGAGCAAGAGGAAATCCCTGAGCCTTTTCTTGGAGTCGGAGTAATCTTGGCCTTCCCAGTGGAAGTGTTCCCTCAAGGTATGCAAGGTTTCCCCAAAAGAGTAGTCCTCAGGGGGGGAGACAGAGGGAATGGACTCCTCTGCATCAGAATCTTCAAAAGGGGAGTATGAATGTTCCTGGTCTTCAGAATGTTCTGAAGTAATGGAGGCCTGGTCCGAGGAAGGGTATTCTTCCTCCACTCTGGGCCTTTTGTCGGAGGGGGATTGAGAACCCCTGATAAGAGTAATCAAATCCTCAGCCATTTTGAGCATCTGCTTTTTAGGCATGGGGCTTGAGAGGGGCCCTGTGGAGCTTGTCTTTTAGTATGCATGGCTGCTTTAGATTTAGTGAAAGCCTTAAGGGATAAAGAAGAAGAAGGCCTGAAGACACCTTGAGAGGTGGCAGGCCTGTCTAAACTCTGAGTTTCCCCGCCAAGAGTGGCTTCGGTATCTGTAGTCCGGGTGTGGGCTGAAGAGCCTGCGACCTCGGGCACAGAAGACACCGCTAATGAAGTGTCATCGGTAGTCAGGGGCTGCGTAGGCACCTCGCTGAGAACCGGAGCACCTGTAGTCAGCTTTAGCATGGTGTCAGTAGAAGTCGTGGACCTCGTACGTCGGTCCTTATCTTTGCGTCTTTTACTCAAAACTGGAGTCGGAGTATCCGATGACATAATGTAATTAAACTTTTTGCCACAATAGTGTTGGGTGAACTCCGCCCGATGCTTAATAGTGCGTCTGTTGAATGTAGCACAAAAACGACAGGCCGAGACATCGTGGTCTGGGCCTAAGCAAGGAATGCAGAGGGAATGGAAATCCTTATGCGGTATTTGCTTCCCACATGAAATGCAATTATTAACTTTGTCTGACATCGGTCTGAGGCAAGAAAAGTTTCCCCAATGGGGTACTTAGCTTTCAAGAAGTCTTCGGTTGAAAAATATTCGTAATCTCAGGAGCTGGCCGACCGGCACTTGCAAACTGTTTCTGCTTCGGGCACCGCACGGCAAGAAAGACTGGAGAAAATGGCGTCGGCTGGTTCTTTTATACCCCTGTCGCACTGACGTCAGGGAAGAAGCGACGACATCCGACGCCGGACCTAGACTTTGGAATTCGGCCAACCGAGGACCCGCCTGACGGCAGGAAAACCCATCTGTTATGACTGCAGCTGTATGCACGATGAACATCTGTTGTAGTCACAGCTGCTCCCTAAAGGTGGAAGGACCATGGGGGTTCTTCCATCCCTCTTTACTTCTTCTTGTCATCAGGTCTCTCTGTCCCTCTTTACTTCTTCTTGTCATCAGGTCTCTCTGTCTTTGGGTCGTTTCATTTTTCCTTGCGTCTGGTAGAAGGGTTCTTGCTCTGATGGCTAATACCTGTTGTATTTAGGAAGGGGATGGAACAGCATGTGTTTAACAAACTCCATTCTTAAGATTTTTAAGCCTCTGTGAAAAGAACAGCTCTCTATCCACTGCAGCATTGAGCAGATGCTCTTTTATATCTTTGGACGAGACTGTGATCCTCAGCCACAGTGTTTCCCCAAGGACTGATCCCATAGTTACAGCCCTGAATGCTGCAGCTACAGCATCCCACCCCCATTCTACAGCATGCTTTCCCAGCTGCAAGGACAGCTGGACCTGTTGGAGTAAGGCAGCCAACCTCGTTTCATCCTGCATTCCCCCAGGACTCACCAACAGTTACTGAGAACATGATCTTGGCACTTAGGGATGTGGCTCCTATAATTCACAGCCCTAAATGGCGGGGTTGCTAAAGCATACACTTTTGCCATACAATGTAAAGCAATCTACTGTCCATAATGTTATGGTGTGAATTATATTCTACAGCCAGTCTAGCTTCTTTTGCAAATTACAGGGACACAATTTTTAAACTTGACACAGAGCTTTTATATACAAATTTGTGAGGAGACTGCTTTCTATACAAACAGTAAGGTCTCTTTGGGGAAGCTATTAGCAAAAACATCAAGGAGGGCTTCTTGGATTGAAGAAGCAGCAACTTGTTTTGGAGAATGGAGGCAAGATGAATGTAAAAACACAGGTTTATTCAACAATCCACAAAAGAAAGTATTAGCCCACTTGATTTCACAGTTTCAAAAACAAAGCCAACACACCCTAGTCAATTTCTTATACCAGTGCTCAATCCACATAGTCTCACCAAGATTTAGGATGTCTTGTAACACAAAGAAAGTCTAAGGCTGTAGGCTTCTCCCACCAGTTTTAATACCAAAATGGATGACATTGTCCATTATATTTTTTCAGCACCCAACTGACCCATTTGCTTCTCTATGAGGGTAATAAACAAGCTTAAATGGTGCAGGTGAAAGCCCTCTGGTCCATTTCTTCTCTGACTGGAGAACCTTATCACTCCCCCCATAGAGATAAGAGCCACGTGCTAGTGAGCAGACCTGTCTGCAGATCCTGTGGACTACCCTAACTCATCACCCAGTGGCTTATGTGCTGCACACTCTTTTGCTTATCTAGGAGGTGAATAAATACTACCACACATGCTTAGTCTCCTGGTTAAGCAATGTACCACTTTGCTGCATGTGCAGGCTAGGTCCCTCACTGCAGGTAATACACATGCACTCCTACATGTATTGCTAATGCAGTGAGCTGAGCTAAACCATCACAATCTCTTCCAGAATAAGCAAGATCGAGGACATGTCTTTGCCTCCTCCCCTCTTCACTATGAGGCCAGTCAATACTGTCCTTTCTGAGTTTCAGCATGCAATACTTCTTCATAGGTGCGCACTAGGCTAATGGCCCTGGAACCTTTACAAGCCTAGTCCATAGAAGTGCCCTGGCATCGTGCCGCCCGACGTTAGTTCCCAGTGCCTCTATCAAACAGGGCCACTGGAGTGATCCACGGAGTGAACTTTCTATTTCCCAGCCACTCATTAAGATTTCTCTTGAAGAGGGCCAGTGAAGTGCTCTGCTTGACATGGATGGAAAGTCTATTCCAGAGCATGGGCAGTCTCTGGGTTATGAACCTGTCCCTCCAGCATGTACTGCTGATTGTGGTAATGAGGTTGAGGTCTCTGGAGCGTGTGGTGCAGAGGGATTGGGATTTCTTTAGATGTAGCATTTCTAACAGAGCTGGGTCAGACATGTCTTTGTAAGTCAAGCAGAGATCACCTCTTAGTAGATGATATGAGACAGAGAATAGATGGAGTTGTTCGAGTCTGTCCATGTAGAACATGTGTTTTAAGGCCTAGGATCCTCTTTGTGAGGTACTTTTGTGGCCTTTCCAGCTGTTGCACATGTCCAGTGAAGTACATGCCAAATGGGGTATTATACTCAATGATTAATGAGGGAATAGTAGAGAGAGATGATGACCTCTTTCTTCCTGGATGCAAAACCCTTGGTAATGACATGTGCCACATAGAAGGACTTTATGACCACAGTGGCAATATGGTGGTCGAAGGAGAGGTTGTTGTCAACCTGTGTCCCCATATCTTTTATAACGCCTTCAGTGTTCAGTGGGCTCCCATCAATGTGATAATTACTGGGAACTGAGTTTTTCTCAAAGGGGATGACAACGCATTTTTTGGCATTAAGCTTAAGGCCATGGTTTTGACACCAGTCACTGGTCTCAGTGAGGTCTTTCTGTAGGATGTCTACATCACTTGGGGAGTTAATAATGGCTCCCAGCTTGAAGTCATCTGCGAACTTGGTCATCCAGAGTCCCTCTGTGTTGGCCTGGACTTCTGATAAGTAGATGACAAACAGGAGAGGACCCAGGACCGATCCCTGTGGGACTCCACTCGTGACTGGTCGGCAGTCTGAACTAGAGTCTGCTACTTTCACACTGTGGGTTCTATCTGTGAGCCAATTTGCAACCCACCTAGTGATATATCTTCACGACCGACACAGATTATAATTTGGCCCTTGTGTGTGACAGCAAATATATGCACATCTTTTTTTTCTGAGTGGGGAACATCACATTATGTCTTGTTTTTTTTTTTTGGGGGGGGGGGAATTCTCAACAAATAACAGATGCTTCCTTAAATAACCAAACATGACTGTCAGAAATGTGGTGGCAATCTTGTTCTTATCAAATTTGTATTTCCTTGAAATATCAAACAAAAGTTTGGCTGGAGCAGTAGTGGACTGTAAACAAACAATATGCATCACTTCCTAGAAATACACTCCCACCCAAACAAAATGCATACTTCTATGTGGTTAGCTTTACCATGGGTTGCTCACATTGTCATTCACTGTAGAGAGCAAGAGTTTCAGGAAGAAACTAACATGTTTTAGTTTTGACCTTGGAAAGAGACTTTCAGAGAGAGGCAATAAAATTCCTGACATGTGCTTTGCTGCTGTTATTATCTAAATTTTCACAAAATTCATGGGTCTTTATGCCAAACTGAGACCAGTTCAACTTCAAATACTGCTCAAATCCAAGAATGCCTTTGAACAAAAAAACAGAAATACCTCTCCCTGACGTGTACACTGCAGAACTTGTTGTAGGAAATGTAAGAGTAGGTTTAGTTCAAGTTTGGAGGATAAATGTCTGGAAATGTCGTTACTGAGGAAATGCATACATTTCATTACATGAAATAAATAACTGCTGCACATCAAAAGTCAAAAGATGACTGTTGAAATCAGTTGATCTGCTGATCAGCAGTTTCAAAGTTGTGATTACCTGACTTGGTTGCAAGTTGTATGGTATAATTGCTAGTTTCAGCAAGGACATTGACATAATGTCTTTAGTGCCATCCAGGTTACACACACATCAAAACCATAATGAAACATAACAAATGGCGGACAATCTGACAGTTCAATGTTAATGCAAGGGTTGCTAATAAACTCAAAAGGGTCTAGGGTCTAATGAGTTGTTAGCTTCATACCGTCTAATGGTTTGAAAGGGTCTAATGGGTTGTTAGCTTCATACCATATAATGTTTTGTAGGGTTCAGAGTCTGCCTGTCTATCTATCTATCTTATCTATCCATCCATCTATTTATCTCCCTACCTATCATGTCTGTTTTAGATGTCCACCTCTACAATTTGTTTCATCCGAGTACACCACTTCAGTCTCCATAACAAAGTACTGGAGCGGTATCATTCTGATGGTAACGGAGGATTTTTTCTTTGCACAATGACTTTTATAGCATGCTTATCCAATAATTCTAGCTCTGCCTAAAAGGCATTACTTGATAACCTTTCTTCTCTATCAGTCCTTGGTAAAACAGATGAACATCTAGTTATCTTTCTAACTCATCTCTGTCCAGTCTATGTAAAAACCTAAAATAATACAAGCCCAAATGGTGTAACATGTACTCTTCCCTATTTGAATACTGTGTGAAGAACAGAGCAAGTGCATAGTCTGATTCAAATTGTTTTTTGTGCTACCTTTGAGATGAATTAAGCTTTAGTAGGTTGAGAGAGCCAGTCCTTACAGAAGGTTAGATACATTCAATGATTCGAAGATTCAAAGTAACTTTGTGCAGCCTAAACGAAATTACAAATGTCAGCTCATGAGAGAAATGCAGTGCACATAACGCAGACACAGCAGTATCAAAGAACAACATAAGGAAGAAATAACAATACATATGACATGCAAGAGGTAGTTCACATTACATAAACGCATTCAATACCCATTATCCAGTGATAGATAATATACAAGTACCCACCACCAAACCCGTACACTGTTAAGATAGAGAATAAATAGAGACTAGTGAATAGCAGCTATTTAATTACGATATTGCACTTGTTAACCTTAGATGTGACCAGGGTTGCCAGACGTCCCTATTTGGGCGGGACTGTCCCAGATCAGCAGCCTGATCCCGAGTCCCGCCCTGCCGGTTTAAATCCCAGTCAGCCTCCGCTTTGTTTTTTTTTTTTTTTGATTGGCCCGTATACCTGGCATACAGGCCAATCAAAAATCGCTAAACACGGAGCTTCTTGTGCTCCGCATTAAACAGAAGTAGCTCTGTGTTTAACGATTTTTGATTGGCCCGTATGCCAGTATATGGGCTAATCAAAAATCGCTAAACACGGAGCTACTTCTGTTGAATGCGGAACTGCAATGTTCCACATTAAACAAGAGAAGCTCCGTGTTTAGTGATTTTTGATTGGCCTGTATGCCGGTATACGGGCCAATCAAAAATCGCTAAACACGGAGCTACTTGTGTTGAATGCGGAACTGCAATGCATTAAACACTAGAAGCTCCGTGTTTCGTGCAGAGCTACTGTTCTTTAATGTGGAACTCTGTTCCGCATTAAAGACCTTTTTTTTTTGCTCTTCACTTGCCGTGACAGAGTTTTTTGTTTTTTTTTGTCTTCCCTACCTGGCTGGTTGGAAATCTGGCAACCCTGGATGTGACTCAGTATAGCCATCATATTGCATAATATTAATGCTGGCGGTAATTGCTCAGATCAGCAGTATTAAATGAAAAAAAAGAGGCTTCAATGTATCAAGTGTTATGGTTGGTGTCATATTAATAAGTCTCACAGCTGTAGGATACAAACTGTTCCTGAATCTGGTAGTCCTACAGTGGAAGCTGTGGTACCTCCTTCCAGACACAATTTGTGAAACCCAGTTGTGGGCCGGATGGGTCGAATCAGCAAGTAATTTATATGTTCTCTTGGTTGCTCTTATAAAGAAAAGCAGAATAGAAGAGAGGTTTGGGCCCAAGACTTTCTCAGCTACCCTCACCACCCCCTGTAGTTTCTGAACCAAGCTATGAAGTTGCTAGTGAGGATGCTCTTATAGCTCTCCCCTGTAAAACATGGTAAGAGTAGACAGTGGGAGCCTGGCCTTTTTGAGATGCTCAGGAGGTGAGGCCTCTGTTGAGCCTTTTTGACTATATGGTTGATGTTAGCAGCCCAGGAGAGGTCATCAGAGATGTGAAGTCCCAGGAACTTGGTTGTTTTGACTTTCTCTGCTACCTCCCCTTTGACAGTGAGTGGTTGGTGAAGTGTTGCCTTTCCCCTGAAGTCCATAATAATTTCTTTGCTCTTATTAACATTCAGGTCCAGATTGTTCCTGTCACACCAGACAATCAAAGTGTTCACCTCATCCCTGTAGTTATGTTCATTCCCACCACTAATGAGACCCATGACCATAAATCATCAGCAAATCTTGTAATATGTTTTGACTTATGTTTTGCAGTGCAGTCATGGTGAGGATGGTGAAGAGCAAGGGGCTGAGACACACAACCTTGGGGAACACCAGAATTCAGGACTATGCGTTGAGAGGTGTTGTTTCCAGTGCATGTTCACTGGGGTCTACCAATAAGAAGACTATCAAGAGTCCAGTTACATAAGTCCAACTAAAAGAACAAGTGCTTGAAAAACCAGTAACCAAAAAGAGATAAAGCACAAAAAGCTCCACTGGTTTCAATACTTGTCGGAATTTAATGAGGTAAATATAAAAACACAAGAATCCATAAACATTAAAAACACAAATACGTTTTCGTCGGCAACTTCTTCAGATGAGCATACTAAATTCACCAACACCATTTAAATATCAATCAGTTAATTAATTCCAACCAATGAATGAATACCATGAATCACAAATACTAAATAAGGTTGTAATCCACATGAACATAAACTTTCCCTGACAATCCCAAAGGATGATTTAAAGTACATGATATTATTATATTAAAGATACATTTATAAAATTCACACATATATGAAAACTTTTCATACAAATTTAATACAAATACTAGGAATTTACTTTAAAAATATTAATAAATAAATAAATAAATAGCATAATCTAGTGGACAATCATAAAATTAAAAACAGTTAGTTAAAAAACTTTTCTTTCGTTAGCCAAATAAATATTCTTGTATTTATAGAATAGAACATAATTCATTTCAAGCCCAATCTACAACTTAGCAGACCTAAGCTTTAATACAGGCATAATAGAAATCATGCCATTTAACCCAGGAATTTTACAAGCTTCCAGTATTATTTGCCAATACAGTTCTCTGTATTCAACCCCAGTTACATAAGTGCTTGTTTATCCCGAGTTTCACGAGCTTATCCACCAGTTACATCGGTTATCACAGTGTTGAATGCAGAACTAAAGTCGATGTACAGCATCCTTAAGTAGTTGTTCCTCCCTTCTAGGTATTTTAATACAAGGTGTAGTGTGACTGATATAGCATCTGCAGTCGATCTATTTGCCTGGTATGCAAACTGGAGTGGATCAAAGGACTTAGGCAGATTCAAAGATAGAGGTCTCTTCACAATCATCTCAAAGCACTTCATGATGTTTGAGGTTAAGGCATCCGGTGTGAAGTCATTGAGGCAAGTAGGGTTGGGTTTCTTTGGAAGTGGGACAATACTTGTTTTCTTGAAACATGAGGGAACTTTCTCCATAGCAAGGGATGAGCTGAAGATGTCTGTCAGTACCAGACATAACTGATCAGCACACCCCTTCAACACCTTGCCAGGTATGTTGTCTGGTTCAGCAGCCTTCCTAGGATTCACTTTCTTAAGCTGAAGTCTCACTTCCCTTTGGCCATTGATGTGTCAGTGCATCTATCACTTAAATACTACATGAGTAGAACATAGAGGAAAAGTGATGACATTTGTCATTATCTAGTAACAGATCATATGATGGTCATTCACCAACTGCAAAAAAAATGTTTATAGAAGGATACAGTCAACATTCATGAGTCACTAAAAGTTGCCTGCTCAGTCTTGCAGCTAAGAAGCTTAATCTCCCTAGAATACGCTGCATAAGGGAAACAGATGTACTTGAAGGCCCACTCCCATATTCTCATAACTTCTCTGCATTCTCCCAGATTTGCTGATGTAGTACATGACTGCTATGTTGTCTGAGCTGAAATATGGCCATAAGGTAAGGCTTAAGTAGATCAGCAAGGCTGCATTTTAGTACATATCCATACTTTGCTGTCTCTTATTTTTACCATAGGCATGGCAATGAATGTTTTTCAAAGTAAACCACACTATGCCAGGATGATACAGATGTGGTTATCAAGGCTGATCTAGTAAGATCCAATAATGATTTCCCTTCCAAAAGACAAGAAAGGAATGCCACCAGCACAGGTTATTTTGTACAACTGTGATAATTTTTTGCACTCTTAAATGAACAAGACTTACATCTCCCCTATCTTCACCCAAATGATTCATTTGTGCCACAATCAAAGAAGTCAGGAATTCCTGGACAGGCAACAGCTCAAAGGCCCATTTGTTCCTGATAAGGAATCTTCCATGAACACAGACACTCTCAGCAGCAGTCAGATGGCAGGGAGCAGGCCAGTCCTGCTGGCCTTGTGGTGTGGCCTACCCTCTCCCCTGGTGGAGAGCAATCCCGGTGATAGCTCTTCTGAACTCTGCTACAGCTGCATTCAAGAGATTCCCTTTGCTAACAGTGAGAATGCATATCACAGGCTGGCTCTACAAACCGGAGCTTCACAAGGTAGACACATAGTGCTCCCTCTAGGTGTCATTCATGTTGTGGACTAAAACTATCTCCCTCCCCTACAATGGGCAAGAAGGCAGTGGCTGCTCACTTCTATCCTCCCCTGTCAGTGCCTACAGGCACCCAAGCTGCTTTTGAACTTGGTAGTCAGGGCTTTATCCTTCTACACCATGGAGTGGCACATTTTCAAACAGAAGAATACCGACATAAATAACAGAATAGTCATGTCCATAGAAAAACATTATTTTGTGTCCAGTATCCTTTCAAGGTCTGCTGGAGCACTCTCACGTGACATGCTGCATGTGGGACCATGTGTATGGCAGCCAGTATGAGGCCAGTCTTACGGAATTCTCATCTGTTACCTAATTGTGAAGTCGTTAAAAGGTTGTGATGGTACACTACAGGCAAAGAAAGCCTTAACATCCTGGAGTCTAGGGAACAAGCTATAAATGTCAGTAGATGAATGGGGGTCAGGTTGTGACTTTACAGTGTTCACACAGATCCCAGTGGAGTGCAAAATTTGAGACATGTAACTCCTCTGCTGCACAAGACCATATTGGGAGATGGTCACCAATATGCAGTCATTCAGGCATGAGAAGTCATTGGATCCCCCATAACTTAGGTGAAAAGCAACCACAAATGACAGTTTAGTGAATACTTGGAGAGGACAGTATGCTGAGGCTAAATGGAAGCATTCGTAACTGGTAATAACTCACTTATATCAGAAAGCACAGGAATCCTCTGGGGTGATTTTCTATTTTGATATATAGAGAAGCATCCTGAAGATCTAAGCAGAACATCCAAATGCCTCTAAGGAAAGGGAGAATGAATGAATCATGATCCTGTGACTGAGCTTTTTAGGAATGGATGTGTTTATATCACTTAAGCCTAGGACCTCAGATTTCTGGAAGATCACAAGCCCCTGCTCTTGGGGCTCACTCTTAGACAGTTCTGTTCTCTACGAGGCTGAGTCACTCCCTCCAAACATGAACTTATCATTTGTGGGGGATGTTTGGAAAGGGATACTTGTGCAGGGGTGAGAAGAAGAGAAGGGTAAGTGATACCTTTTCCTTATTATACCTTTTGTCCATGCTTTTGTCATGATGGAAGAATACTGAAGGTTATGGAAGTAGCACCTCTTCACACCCCACCCCCATCTGAGCATGGTCAGGGCACAGTAACAATTCTTGCAAGTCATAGAGAGACTAATTGTGAATTCCTTGGAAGTACCAAGGACCCTCACTTCTGGCCCAATGTCCCTGGAGTAGGGTAATCTGGAAGCATCATACACACTTACTTTCTGGGTTATGGGTTTCAGTAGAACCATTACCCTACTCTTTTTGAAGTGTTCAGCAGATACGTTTTTAACATGGAGATTTAAATTTGGTAATGCTAAGCACATCAGCTACTGTTTCCCAAAGAATATCTTTGCTGGCATAATTCCCATTTCCACACCAGCAGTAAATTAAGTGACTGTGGTCTCTTCTCCATGGATGCATGATTGAACAGACAGTATATTTAAGTAAAAAAGTTGTGAAAGAGCAAGGCCCTTTAGATGGCTGGTTAAAGGTCCCCAGCAAAAAAAAAAAAAAATTAATAAAGTTTTGAGAAGCTTAAGAGTTCCCTGTTTTTTTTTTTTTTTTTTTATATCTGGTTGTATTGTCATCTTATTGATATTCAGTGAAAGGTAGGGAAATCCATCAGAGTCAATGTCTTTGTTGACTTCACTGCACAGTTTTAAAGGTGTTCTTTAGGTGAGGGTGAAATTTCATACCTGTAGCTATAGCAGCTTGCCTATTTTCCTTCACTGCCTGTAGTGTGCTATCCACATATGGTATAAATAACATTGGGTTTTTGAAGAGATATTCTAGGAATGCTATTTTAATATCCTGAGTGAAAAGGTGTTATACAGAAGGACGGCAAGCAAAAAGCAGTGTCAGATTCTGTCATCCTAGCAATCTTTTCAATGATACTGTAAAGGATCTTGACCATGAAATTGCTTATAGTCATGGCTGTAAAAGGCTAGGCCTTGAAGTTATCCCATGAAGGACTTTCAGGCATACCTTCCACAGTAAGATGTACTTCATTCAGTATCATAGGTTCATAGGTAGGTACTAGGCTATTGGCCCTAGGGCCTATACAAGCCTAGCCGAAAAAGTACCCTGGCTTTCGCCACCCAAGAAAATTATTTTCCTGTGCCCCTGTCAAGCAGAACCACAGAAGTGAGCCCCGGGGTGAATTTCCTATTACCCATCCAATCATCAAAATATTTCTTGAAGAGTGCTAATGAGCTCTGTTTGACATAGATAGGTAGTCTGTTCCAGAGTATGGGAAGTCTCTGGGACAGGAATCTATCCCTCCAGCATGTTCTGTTTGTTGTGGTGACAAGGTTTAGGTCCCTAGAGCGTGTAGCTCAGAGGGATTGGGATTTCTTTAAGTGGTGCATGTCCAACAGCTCTGGGTTTGACATAGCTTTGTATGTTAGGCAGAGATCGCCTCTGAGTAGGCTATATGCAACGGAGTAAAGCTTGAGTTTTTTGAGACGGTCTGCGTAAGGCATCTGTTTGAAGCCAGTAATCCTCTTTGTGAGGTATTTTTGCGGCCTTTCCAGTTGTTGTAGATATCTTGTGAGGTACATACCAAAAGGGGCACTGTACTCTACAATGGGTCTAATCAGTGATGAGTAGAGGGGAACAATGACCTCTTTTTTTCTGGATGAGAAACCTTTTGTGATGAGGTGTGCCATGTAGAAGATTTCCTGACCACTGTGGCGATGTGATTATCAAAGGAGAGACTACTGTCCACCTGTGTCCCAAGGTCTCTTATCACACTTTCGGTGTTAAGTAGACTACCGCCTATGTGGTAGTTCATGGGTACAGAGTTTTTACCAAAGGGGATGCCAATGCACTTTTTGGCATTGAGCGTGAGACCACGTCTTTGACACCAGGCATCTGTCTCAGTGAGGCCCTTTTGTAGGATGTCCACATCGTTAGGAGTTTCAATTACGGCTCCTAGTTTGCAGTCATCTGCGAATTTAGTTAGCCAAAGACCTTCTGTATTAGCCTGTACTTCAGAGAAGTAGATACCAAACAGGAGAGGACCCAGGACTGAACCCTGTGGTACTCCACTTGTCACTGGTCTGAAGTCTGATTTGGAGTCTGCTACTTTCACGGTGTGGGTTCTTTCAGTAAGCCAGTTGGCAACCCATCTTGTGACATAGGGATTTATACCTAGTTTAGTGAGCTTATCTATAATTCCAGAGTGGGGGATGGTGTTGAACGCCTTGGCGAGATCTAGATAGGCTGTGTGAACCACCTTACCCTCATCTATGGCTTTGGTGACTACTTCAAAGAAGTCTATCAGGTTTAGGAGACATGATCTGCCTTTTACAAACCCAAACTGTGTGGGGTCCAGCGTTTGGAGATCTCCAATGTCTTTGTTTATGAGTTCCATGATGATACGGTCTATGGCCTTGCAGACGAGGCTCGTCAGGTTAATGGGGTGGTAAGTTCCCGGGGTCTGTTGTGCCCCCCCTTTGTGGAGTGGGATAACTGTCGCGGTGCGCCATTCAATGGGCACAAAGCCTGAGATGAGGCTATGATTGAACATGGTACTTAGGTGGGGTGCCAGTTCATTATGTAGTTCATGTAGAAGGCAGCCTGGGATGTTGTCAGGTCCCATGGATGCTGTCTGTGTTCTTGGCTTTGGAGAGTGAAGTTTTTACCTGTGCAGCCGTGATTACAGGAACTTTGCATTCTTCCGGTATAAAGATGGGCCCTTTAGGGGGTGAGAGGGGGGTAAAGTTAGCACTGAACCTATCTGCCAGGATGTTGGCAATATCAGTTGGTTCTGTATATTTAGTGCCATTGTGCTGTAACTCAGAGCAGATCTGAGTGTTGCCATTGAGATTTTTGACATAGCTATAGAATGCTTTGTGGTTGTCTTTAGAATCAGTGGCAATTTTGTTTTCATAACTAGCTTTGGAGGATTTTATGAGGGATCTCAGCTTCTTACTGAGGCTGACCAGGGAGTTCCTCCAATCGTGGGATTTTACTCTTTTTTGCAACAGTTTCTTTCTTCTGTTGTAGAGTTTGTTTATGGCAGAAGACCACCAGATTGGCTTCCTT